>NC_143575.1:70850447-71158116 GCF_048544385.1 Mastigoproctus giganteus | reverse complement strand
AGTAGAAGTCTGCTCTGCAACTTTCTCCGTAGGCTCCACTTCAGATGTTGCGCCGATGTGTCGACAGGTGGCACGTCGTCACTGCTTCTTGTGTGCTTCAAGTAGAAGCTGTAAATGACGGCCTTGGCCGCAATGAATAGGAAGTTGCAGGTGGTGTGTGCTGTCTGCTCAGAGTGAAGTAGGTACCAGTAGTCCTCCGGAGTGTGGGCGTGGTTGCAGGCAAGCTTTGCTGCATCCAAAGTGTATTTGACGAGTGCCTTGTTCACAGGGCATGCCAGGTATATGTGTTCCAGGGTACCTGGGGTGGCGCAGAAGAGGCAGTAGTTTGAGGAGCGTAACCCGAAGATTTGTAGCTTGACTGGGGTGGGAAGGATGTTGTGCCACAGTCTCCACTGGATGTCTGCGTCCGATTTGGAACATTTCGTCCTGTACGGAAGGTTCCACTGAAAGTTTGATGGTGGCTTGTGGTGAGTGGAGAGGGGTGCAGGGACAGCTTGGCAGGTGGATGACTGGAAAATCGTGGTTGCATGGCGAGACATGATTAGCTGATAGACTTTTTTGGAGGGTGCAGGAGACAGAGGTACCGTGTCTTCTGGTGATGTGATGACGAAGGTTGGTGTAAGCGAGGATCCAGTGACATTTCCAATCCCTTTAGTTGTAGTGATGTCTGGAAGAGCTTGTGTGATCGCTAATTTTAGATGTATGTGTTGCTGCTTTGCATTAATGGTTTTAATGGGCAAGTCTTCTGATCCTTTCCATTCAAGGCTTGGTGTCAGGAGGTCGCCTATGGTTCTTATTCCTGCCCAGTTCCACGTAGGGAAGAAGAGAATATCATCATTTGCAGGGTCTATTATTCTTTTATTGTAGAAGAGCGGTTCTGAAAGTATTCCGGGAAGGGATGTTCTCTCAAGATTATGGTGAAGGTTTAGCTTTTTCCAGCGGTATAGTGCGTCTTTATAAAACGGCGGTAGTTTGAGTGGTACTGGTGCCATGTCCATTCTCAATATTGTTGAAAGGGATAGTCCTCTAGTGGCTGTGGCTAGTAGTTTATCCGTAGTGTTGGATTGTGCGTATTTTGTTTGCAGCGTCTTAAGAAGAAAGGTGATCCGGAATGCTGTGATTTTGTCGTCTAAAGAGACCAACCCTTGACCCCCGTGAGTAAGTGGTTGGCTAAGTTTGGAGCAGGACATCCAGTTGGTTTTGTTCCAAAGGAAGCTTCGGTTAGATGCCTGGATTTGGTGGAGGAAGTCAGCAGGTGGAGTGAGAATTTTGAAGGTGTGCCAGAGAACGCTTGCCGCCATATGATTGACTACAAGCACTCTCCCTCTCAGCGAAGATGTGACGCACACGCTTCTCCATTTTCCGAGTACTTTGTTGAAACGACTCAGCAATTCGGGCCAGTTCTCCTGGGAGAAAAGGAGGGTATTGCCGAGGTACACACCTAGGTATTTCTGTCCCTCGCTGGACCATGTGCCTTGGATGGGGGAGTCGGTTCTAGTTTTCCAGTTGCCAGCCCACAGGCCGCTGGTCTTACAGTGGTTGAGTTTTGCGCCTGATGCTTGAGCATAAAGATCATGAGCCTTTTGAATGACTTCAAATTCACTCTCGTGTCGTATTGCAATTGTGACGTCATCTGCGTATGCTGAGTAGGTTATATTTAGGTGGGGTTCTGGTAGCAGCGTTCGTCGGGATTGTATACTGGTGGCAATTTTATTAAGGAATGGTTCTATGGCAATTGCATAGAGTTGTCCAGAGAGTGGGCAGCCTTGTTTTATCCCTCTGGAATACGGAAAGTGGCAGGTGAGCTGGTTGTTGAGTTCCAGGCAGAATTTGGCTTCCTTATATAGCAGATGGATTGTTCCGATGATGTAAGGTCCATATCCAAAGGCTTTCAAGGTTTGAAATAGGTAGCTGTGTTCAACGCTGTCGAATGCCTTTTCCTGGTCAAGGCTAATTAGTGCTAGGAATTCTCTTTGGCTGTTTGCAGTGGAGAGGAGGTCTCGGATCAGATGTAGATTGTCGTGAATCGATCTTCCAGGTACAGAATATGTTTGTTGGTGATCGATGATATCAGAGAGAGTGGCTTTTAATCTATTGGCGATGGCTTTGGAAATGATTTTACAATCCGTGTTCATTAAGGAAATCGGGCGCCAGTTTTGTAAATTGGCGCGATTTCCTTTCTTGGGAATCAGTCGAGCGACAGAGGTGGTGACCGAAGCTGGTAGTCCATGGAACCGAGCTTCTTCAAGCATTTCAAAGAGTAGCATTCCGAGTTGATCCCAAAACGTTTGGAAGAATTCAGAAGTCAGTCTGTCCAGACCTGGTGATTTATTTTTGGAAAGGGCTTTGCATGCTGCTGTTAGTTCTTGTAGGGTGATTTGTTTCTCCATGCTGCAATGGGCCATATGGGAGATTTTTTTAAGTCCCGAAAGGATTTCCTCCATTGCCTTTGTAGAGGTTTCTTGAGAACTGTAAATTTCTCTATAAAATCTTGTTACTTCAGAGAAGATTTCCTCTGGGTCTTCAGTGATTTCCGTTTTGCAGCTGAATGGCAGTGATGGTGGTTGATTTCTGATGTCTGCTTTCTAATGAGAAAAAGTATTTGGTCGGGGCATCAGATAGATTTATGTGGGTGTATCTTGATCGGAGCAGGGCGCCTTTTGCAGAGTGTTCTAAGTGGGTTTGTATGGCTTGTAGTGTTGACTGGTAGGTCTGACTTTCAGATGGGAGATTTTTCAGCCTTTGCTCAAGTTGATAGAGGTTATTACGCTTTTGTTGACTTTTCTGATGGCTGTAGGTTTGCGAGAATGATTTCAGTTTACTTTTAAATCTAGGCCACCACGTGTTCATGGGCTCCAATCTGTCTTTGGATTGGGCAAGGTTGGATATCAGGTCTTGCAGCTTAGAGATGTATTCCTTGTCTTGAAGAAGGCTATTGTTGAACATCCAATAAGCACCTCCGCTTTTGTAGTGATTGGGTGAGAAAGAGAGCTGTAATTTGATAAAGGAGTGATCTGAGATATAAGATGGCAAATGTGTGATGCTTCTGACCAGGGGGATGGTGTGTTTTGGGATGTAGTATCTGTCCAGTCGGGCTTGGTAAGGTAGTCTTTCTGATGCTGTATTTGCTGATCTCCAGGTGTAGGACTTTTCTTCTGGGTGCTGGTGTCTAAATACGTCGACCAATTCATTGTTGTTTATCAAGGCCTGCAGGTTATTGATTAATGTTGTGCGGTGCTCAGTGCATCGTGCTCTGTCCATTTTTGGGTCAAGAGTGCAGTTGAAGTCGCCAGCAAGAATGATATGTTCTTGATCTATGGTAGAGAGGTGGCTTTGTATGAAGTTGGTTATTTGGATAGCGAGTCTGTCCTGCTGTGGCATGTAGATGTTAAAAAGGTGCAGGGTTTCCTTCTGGGGTGTATCCAGGAGGGCGTAAATTGAGCTTGCAGGCTGACCTTTGATGAAGGCCGACACTCACTCCTGCCCCATGATGTTGTTGTGTTGGAGAATGATGAAATACATATGGCCAATCTGCCCATTTCAAGGATGGCCTTGTGTCTGTTTTAATATTTGTTTCTTGTAGGAAGAGTAGGTCGGCATGATGTCGTTGGACCTGGTGAAGGATCAGCTTATTGCGCGATGCAGAGGAGCATCCTCTTGCATTAAGTGATAGCATGCTAAGAGTCAGCATTATCTGCAGGGATAAAGATAAGGGTTTTGCAAGTTTTGGGGCGGTTAACATCCTGATTGATGATATTGCTGTTCAAGCCCGTTAATCAAGTAGTACAGGCGTTTGGATCTATTCACATCTGCTCTTTCTTTCTTTCCTTTTAGTTTGGAACGCAGACCCGTAAGTTGTGAGATCAGCTCGGGTATGTTAGAGGTGAACTTCAGAGCTGTCACCAGCTTCTGTGGAGAGCCGCGTACTTCCCGTAGAAAGGATCGTAGTTTCTCCACAGTTAAAGGACCTTTAGTGTAGGGAAAATCGGTTTCCTCGTCCTCTGAAGCACTTGAATCGTGAGAATCACAGTTGGTCTCTTCTTCAGTGCCCAGAAATTCGGGTTCTTCTTCATTTGGATCGTCAGTGGTTTGTAGCTGTTTATTTATTTCCATACTCGGTGGTATGATGGACTTATTTGAGATCTGGCCGTTTATCTTCTGTGGTGTTCTGTATTTATTTTCGTCGCCCCTGTTGTTTTTGTTTGCGGTTTGCTCTTTTCCTGCCGCCGTGTGCATTGTCTTCTTCTGTTTTGTGGCTTTGGACGTGGTCTGCCTTGGGGGTTGCTTTTGAGATAAAACTCTTCGGTCTCCTGAAGAGATTGCGTCCTGGTCTTCTGTGGTTTTTGAATTTTCTTTTTCTAAAGAGTTTGTTGTGGGGAGCATCTCAGACTGTTTGACAGTTTCTTCAGCATCCCCATTTTCTCCAACAGTCAGCTCGCTTTGTGCATCTGGCCTGACCCAGGTTGGTGCCGCCTGAATTTCGGTATTACTTTCAGAAGAGTTAGAGATATGCGGGCAGTTTTTCCTGATGTGACCCTCTTCGTGGCAGAAGAAACATTGTGAGGAAATGGAGGTATAGAAGGTGTAAGTTATTCCGTTTAGATCGGTGTTGATGAGTTTTGGGATGTTTGCTGCGTCATTGTTGGCGAAGTGCATAAGTGCTTGCCTGCGGAAGCTTTTTATATGCGAAAATTCCGGTTTCGTGGTTGCTGCAGAGAGTGTGCGTATTTTCCCGGTGACTGATCCGTATTTGGATAAAATCCCTCTCAGAAATTGATGAGGGATTTCAGGTGGGACGTTTGAAATTGTGACTTTCGTTGGTGCTAAGGCAATTGGCGCCGCTTCTAGGTGATGAAGACCGATGTCTATTCCATTTTGCAGGATAGTTTGCGCCCATGAGGGGTGGCTGAAATACACCTGCACAGTTCCCGCCACACGGGATGCGTGGGTAATATTTTTCGGTGGTACTTTCTCCGCGATCGCTGTAAGGTACTGTTCTAAGGGAGTGTTTTCCTTGGTAGCGAAAATTACTATTCCATTTTCCCGGGAAGTAATAGCGGTTGCTTCATTTGTAAGAGCGTTGTTCGATCGCGTATGTACTATTGTTGGTCGCGAGAGAGAGGTTTTTGCTGGCGTCAAGCATAATCCATTAGATACGGTATTAGCATAAGTATTAACAGTTACTGACCTTTTGGACCTTGAAGTATTCACCTGTTGTCGCAGGGTGTGGTTTCCAGTGTCTTGGTCACTGCTGGCAGTAGCTGTAGGTTCCGTTGCTGTGGTTGTTTGACCTTCGCTGGCCATAGCTGGAGGCAATAGATGGGGTGGATGGGGAGTGGAATAAGCCGCTATTGGAATGTCCAGCTTTCCATGGCTGAAGTTAATAAATTATATTCTAACCTAACTGAAACTCCGCTAAATCTACACACACAAAATTATTATTACTCGAAAGCTCTTCCGAAGAGGAATCGAAATATATAAGTCTTGACTGAGGGTTCTCGCAGACAAACGTTGAAAGGGGCAAAAGGGCGGGAGCTCAAAAGCACGTGTCCGATCGGCGTGACCGATAGATAACAAAAAAAAAAAAAAAAAAAAGATAGATAGATAGATAGATAGATAGCATGATATCAAAATTTGTAGATAACATAAAGCTTGGTAGAATCGTTAATGATCAGTGCCAAGCAGCACTCCTTTAGGATTACTTGAACAGACTTCAAAGATGGTCAGAGAAGTGGAAAATGCCAAGTCTTACACTTGAGGAATGTTAACCCACAAATAAATTATACACTTGGTGAGGTTGAATTAAAAACAGTGGAGAGGAAAGAGATTTGGGAGTTACAATATAGACAGATATAAAGTTTTCTGAACAGTATAAACAGGCAGCCAGGAAAGCAATGTGCTGATGACAGCACATTGCTTTCCACCTTCCACTTTGACAAATCTTGCCCTGTTCAAACAGCTTCAACTTCTCGAGTATCCACTGCCAAATCTTTAAATGCTAATCCCCCCCCCCCAGATAAGCATGTTGGCTTACTCATTTGTGGGTGGATGGGCAGGTATCCTGTTTCTGCAATAGCAACAACCTAGTTATGAAGCATAACTCCAAAATATGAGAGATGCTTGATGATGTGCATGGATTAATCAAACTATTTCTTGACTAAACGTCTAAAGAGTATGAAAAAGGTTGTTTATGCATGGGTAATGTGAGATATAATCAAACGATGCATGCATACTACCTGGGTGGTAGAAATTATGGAAGTTAAGAAATGATGCACACACACAACCTTTTTCATACCATTAGACATTTAGTCAAGAAATAGTTTTAGATATTTATTTAACATGATATACTGTAAGACAGTAAAGTAATTATAAGGAATTGTGGAAGATATGGTTTTTTTTTCTTTGGCAATTCTTCACTTTTTATTTCATTTTATTTTACTTTATTGTTTATTATTAGTTATATTTTATAGTTTACAATAATATACCTATGTAAATCCAAGCAGACTCCATTACAGAATTTTTAGTGTGAACCACCTGGAAAACTTTCGCAAACCACAAGTTGGGAACTGCTGGTCTATAGTAATGTGATGTTTCCTCATATAAATTCTTATACTGCTGCCATAACTTTTGATGTCACAACATGATGTGCTTGCCCTGGTCAAGGAAAATACTAAACACTTTCAATACCATTCTTATACTTATTCACCCATTCATAGGCATGCTGTTTACTCATGATTACTTCACCATGCTGAGGCAACATTCTGTGATAAGTTTCAACAGGTTTTACTCTTTTGGCATTCCAAAATTGGATTACAGATCGCTTCTCTATTTTGACACATGACTGTAAGGGTGCCACCATTTTGAAAATTGTCTATTTCCAAATAATGCCAGCAGATGGGCGCTCAGTATTACAAAAAGAATTTGATAAATAATCTGACACAATATTATCATCAATTTCTACATTATGTGCATTTTATGTTGGTTTGCAGTTTTCATTAGAATCACTTTTGTATATACCCATTCAAAAGAAAAGGTATGCTATATTTCTAATGCTCTTTTAAACTAGAAGTACTACATACACAGAACTTCTACTCATGAATAAAATGTTATGAAATCAGCCCAAATTTTTCTTTTCATAGTATTCTGACTAATGGTTGCAAGCCCTTTGCACAAACCCAGTTCATATGGTTAAATTCACTTTACTTGCCATATGTGGGATGTTTTTTGTTGATTTTTTTTAAAAAGAACAATTTTCCCATTTTAGTTCATATGTAACATGAGAAAAAAATAATGAAAAAACTAATGTAATGATTTTATTCTGTGTGCTACCATCTTCCATCAATAATAATAACTCTTAAATGGTTTAAAGCATCCCAAAAACTATCTCAGGATAAAATATGTTGAGCATTATACAGAGCAAATAACTGTTCTGGGATATACTGAGTTGAAACATATAATGAACCATGGAACTTTTCCAGGCATACCATTGGAGGGTTTAAAGAACTTTGAACATGGATGGGAACCCCTACTCCCTCCACTTGGGACCAGCTAACTACAGCCTCAGCTGAAACATGCCATTATAAATTCTTCCAGTCTCTGAAAGGATTTTAACCCAATTGACCTTTCCAATTATACTACCATAAAGGATGCCAGCTAGTAATTAAATTACCAAAAACATTAACCTATAGGCAATAGAACTGTCTGAACCAAATTTATTAAGAAATTCTATAAGGCAGTACAGATAAATGAGAAAAATGTTTTAAAACTAATACATAGATGAATGTATTAGTTTTAAAACATTTTAAAACTAATACATTCATCTAACAGAAGAAAAATGTTTTAAAAATAATACACAGATTCTTACCAGCAGGCTCATGTAAATATGATAATGATGTGAGGTCATTTTCACCAATTAATATTTCCGGATTTCTTAATGGTGGCAGCTTGTCATGTGATTGAACCTTTAGTGTTTCTTTCTGTAAGAGAAATAAAATTCATTTCAGAAATTTTCACGCATACTGACCATAGCAACTATTTTAATCTACGTAAAATCTAAATATGATAAGTTTCCTTTAACGCATCTGTAGTTACCTGTGATATTGTCACACATATAAGCTGATAATGAACTATCAAAAACACAAAATTCACACTAATCCAACAGTACTGGCATTTATGAAAATTTATTATGGATTTTTCTCATGGTCAGTAATACTATTTAGTTCATAACACTAAATCAATGATAATTTTTGAAAATGTTTAACACAACCACCAATACACATTTTTCTGTGAAATTTTTCTGCCAGGTCATAAGCACATCCAAAAAAGATATAACAATACAGTTTACAAAAAAACATATGTACAAGTAGTGCTTTCGTCAAACGTTGAACACAGTTACCTAAGGCCAATTTTCCTTTAAATTTTGTTACAAATTCAAATAAATATCAAAGAAAAAGTGTGTAATAATGTTTTTCAATAAACAATTCATTATGAGTAGCACACACTATCTTCCTTGAACAAAATGAAAGGGGTGCAAAGACTTCCAGTTTCTATTTTACATTAATTTTTATTATGCAGCTGGAAAAAGATAATTTTTCTTGAAATACTCTTATAAGGTAAAATACAAAGTAAGATGTTACAGCAATAGGGATTTCAGAATTAACAATTAATTATTACACTTATTACACCATGATAATTACCATGTTATTAGTATCACATTCTAAAACTCTGCTAGTTTGATGGTCACATGCACAACTAATCTCAGTGATCAGGATATTTAAGTGATGTAAGCAAAAGGAGTAACATCATAAGAGTGCAACTGATCATCCAATGATCAATCAGGTAGGCCAAGCATTCCCTGGCTGACCATTGAATTGTCATTACCGCCAACTTTAATCTGTAAAACCTAGTACTATTATAATTTAAATGTAATATAAACAATCTGTACAGTGATACTGTTATAATATAAATGTTCTATACTGTGAGTGTAATCCTTTATTAGAAAAAAATATATTTACTAAAAAATTTTTTAAATGTTAATGTGCCGAGAAAAGACAATATAGTTGTTCATAATGAATTAAATGCGAATAACACTAATAAAATCATGTAATTTGTTTAAGCTAATTATTGATATGTAAAAATTATTTCCTACACAACAGAACTCCTTAATAATTGGCAGTCTTTCTGGATTCCTTATTGAATTCTATTATCAGGCCAAATCAGGAAAGATTTGAATGCTGTCCTTAGCTTCATTACTTTAGTATTCTTAGTCTTCTATTACAGTTATTGTAATTGCATTGTAATCAATGTAATACCTAGAAAAATTTCAACCAGTATTCCAAGGAAAATCTACATAAACGAATAAACTTTATATGTAGCTACTTAAACGATCACCATTTCTTGCTGCTGAGTGAAAGTGATGTGACAGCACTGGAAAATTGTTATTGTCCCTCAGTCAAAAAGCTGGACATTGCTGTCACTAAAGCAGATATGAATGTAATGTTAAGCATCACATAGCAGTTTTATTGACTATACAAGAATATCAAATGCACACAAATCTCCTTTACAAAACAGAAACATTGTGTGAACACGGTATGTGATACCAATCTGAAACCACTTCCAAATGACAGAACATATATATATTCAAGTTTATATTCACCATTTGGAAAATGTGTATACTCCAGCAGATGGCAGCATAATCACAAAATCATAATTGTGGGGAAATTTACCAACAAAATTCCATCCTCTTAGTTTTGTCATTAATCAACAGCTTCTGTCCAAGCTGCAACTTGAATGGTTTCATCCCCAGATGATGACATAACATGTTATACACTATTGACCTTGACATGTTTGCCATGAGCTTTGAGTACACTTCCTCTAACCAACTCCATCACTGACTTTTGTTCAGTCACCACCTCTGTCAGGATGATTGCACGGACAGGAATCCTCTATGAATTTTCCATACTATTGTGCAACTGTAGGTCTATTCTATGGCTTCTTTTTAAACTGTGTTCAAAATTTATGCATAACAGTAGCAGCAGCCTGTGGAACCAAAGTATGCTCTGCACTGTCTCAGGGTTGGTAAATTCTACCAATTACAGTTTTATGGTTATGCTACTGTACAGGAGAGTGTACTTTTCTGGTTGGTGAATAAAATCTTGAAGATATTCTTTATCACCCATAAGTGGTTTCAGATTTGTATAATGGACCCTATTCACACAACATTTTAGTTTTGTAAAGGAGGGTTGTGGATACTCTGAATTTGTGGATGCAGAAAATCCTCATAGACTACAGGTCAAAACTATCTATGCAACCTATTGGTAGAGGGTGCTTTTTTTTTTTTTTTTTTTTTTTTTTGTTCATGTATTATAGCTCTATTAAATTTCCACACTTTTTTTTTTTTTATATACAGACTTTTGCTACAGTACTTTTTTTTTTTTTTTTTTTTTTTAAATTCTGCAAACAGCATCTGTCAAGTTTGGTAATTTTATTCACTTACTAAATGATGTACAACAGTGGAACTGAATTGAACAGCCCAAATAAGTTTGTAAACATTCCTTACCAGCAGTGCTGAGTGATATGATGATGTCCCATGTGCTCCGTGAGTAATCCATGGCCATCACAAGTCTAATTAGTATTACTGGGATTACCCTGACATTCATGGCAGTGCATTCATTGCAAGTGCCAGATAACCAATGAAAATGTCCATTTGTTAAATTACTCTAGAAAGTGTATATACATTTGAAAATACCAAAAGAACACCTATTAAAGTGTCCATATTCATATTAGAGTGTGTCCATTTTGTAAAATGCTGTTTAATATGTAATTGCTAATATTTGAGGCCTGGACCCAAGCTGAGTATCTACAAAAAGAGGCATCCCTTTTAGAGAGATATTCGAGAGGTAGATTTCACTATATACATTCAAATACACTCAAAATACCAAAAACTGGCATGGAGCCCAAATCAAGAAATAAGCTTACGAACAGATTACTTATGTTTGTGAAAACTTGATTTCACCATAAGAAAAACTTTACATCTTGCTAAATTTAACTTAACCACATTCACAGCATACACAGAAAATCTATTGCAAACAAAAAAATCAATTATAAAAAATGAAATTTTTACAACCAAGCCCACCAGAATATTGAAATCTCTCCATCAGAGAATGCATTTAATGAGGTATATATAATGATTACCACATGAAAACAATTTCACACAAAACAATTTTTCTTGAGTTACTAGGAGTTTTTGTGAGAACTGGAACTTATAATTTTCATGTGAAAACCAACATAATGGTTTCTAACACTTTTATTTAGCAAAGATGTAAAAAACACTATTTCGATATGCATGTCAGCATTCTATGTAATTCAAAATGTGAATTTAAGCAGTTCAGATCAGATTAAGACCATCCATGCCCCTTTCAAATGTATCCTGATAGAAGCAGGTAATATGCAACGTTGAGCACTGGGCGCGCGCACACACACACAAATTAAATTCTGAAAAGCTGAAAAACACAAAAAGGTAAGGTTTTCAATGTATTTTATTCCCAAAATAAGAAATAACACAACATAACATGGTTATAACATTTAAACATTACATGTACTTTCTTCACTAAATAAGAATGCATACATTGTTTTTAAGAAAAAAAACAGACATTAAAATAATATTCCAGCATATGTTTACATGCTAATATTTTAACCTGCCATGAATTAAAAGCTAATACTTCTAACACTGTGTAAATTTTTTTTTTTTGTTATCATGGGATGGTCCATGAAAACCCCAATCTTCCAATCTTTACAATTTCTAACATCATGCTTGAAGAGTAGTAAATTTTAGACATTTATAATCTAAATTAAAATTAGTAAAATAATAAGAGGAGTTTACCTCAATATAGTATGTAGAACACTTCCGTATGATACCATCCAGAAATTAAAACGGAAAAAACTAAAAAAAATCGACAACTTACCGGTACATTAGAGTAAATATAAATAATTAAATAATCAATTTAACACAATTCAAATCAATTTAAAACAATTAATGTTCCACAAAAAGATGTATTTATTACAAGTTAACCAAGTAGTGAATAACATAAAAGAAACGCGACTTCCTAAATTGAATACACATGACAATTCAGCTTTACGAGAACTTCGGGGCAATAAGGACATTATTATACAGAGGGCAGATAAAGGAGATACAGTGGTAATACTAGATAAACATGATTATATTAATAAGTTAGATTCAGTTGTGTCAGATACCTCCACTTATCGTGAAGTAGACCCGGCACTGTTTACCAATTTGGTCAATCAATACAATAAAACATTACCCACGTATCGAAAAAACGGCTACATTACTATGGTTCAGTTAAAGGAATTGAAGTCCAGAACATACAATATTCCTGCACTTTTTGGTCAGGTAAAATTACACAAGACTGGGTTTCCTATTCAACCTATTGTTTCCTACAGGAACTCGGCATTTTCATCCTTAGCCACACATGTATATAACATTATAAAACTCTTTAGACAGGTAATACAATTTGGGATTAAGAACTACGATACATTATTTAATAATCTAAAAGACTGTAGACTCGGCGACAATGACAATTTATTCTCACTAGATGTTACCTCGTTATATACGAATATAAACGTTGAATACACATTAGATATTATTTGGGATATGTTAAATAAAAACTCGACACCGATTAATTATACGAAGCTACCTATTAAGGAAATTTTTCGCTTAATTAAACTGTTAGTTGAGGCTAACTGCATCACCTTTCGAGACAAGGTGTACAAACAAATTTTTGGATTACCAATGGGTTTGAGCCTGAGTGGCTTAATGTCAGAGATCTATCTCTCAACGATTGAGCATATACATTTGACACCTTTTCGACCCTGTATCACATACTATGGGAGGTATTTAGACGATGTTCTAGTTATTACCGATAGTAGTACTATCCAAGACATTTTACATTCATTTAATAATATTCATTCTAGACTCAAATATACATTGGAAAGGGAAGATACTGATACAAAGTCATTAAACTTTCTAAATTTCACGCTTACCCAGGACTCGAATAAAATACAATTTAGCATCTATCGAAAACCTACAAACACCAGTATGCTTCTACATTATAATAGCTATCACCCGTTCACCTACAAAAGATCGATTATCTTTAATCAATTTCTAAATGCCTATAAATATTCAACAACGGAATCTGCTTTGGAATCAGAAATACAAATATTAACTAGCAGATTCTTAAACAGGGGTTATTCCATTACCACAATAAACCGAATTAGGGTACAGGCTTAGGATAGGATACAAAATACTACACCAATCAACAATAGTAATATCAAAAAATACTTTATTTCTGTCCCACACGTTGAACAGTGGCACAAACAGCTTAACAGATTCTTTAAAGATACCGAATTTAAAATTGTAGCTAGGCCAATACGGAAGTTACACACTATACTGAACAATCACTCGGTTCTTTCCGCGTTCACAACACAAATTAATGATCTGGTATACAATATTTCTTGCGGTGATTGCGACTCATCTTACCAAGGTTCGATGCGATTTTCTCTTAATATTCGTGTAAATCAACATGAAGCCTCAGTTCGTGCTTCTCGTTCAGTAGCGTCAGAATTAGCCTTTCATGCCATTAACGAAAAACATACTTTTTTATTTAACGAGGCCAAAATACTTAACGTTCAACGTAATTATACGTGACTATTAATTGCAGAAACTGTTGAAATTAAATTACACGAGAATTCTGTTAATGTTTGGCGGCCATATTTGATCTCCGATGCGTGGACCTTTACGCGCATGCGCGAAGACAAATAATCACTATTTAAGTTTCAGGTTTAACCCGATTCGGTAATTTTCATTCCTGTGATCACGACATACGGTCGAAAAGCATTGTCAGCTTCAGGAAGGAAAATCGTTTTGAATATTTTCGTTAGATTCTTTTAATTGCGTTAATTTGATTTTTAATTGTTTTAAATTGATTTGAATTGTGTTAAATTGATTATTTAAATATTTATATTTACTTTAATGTACCGGTGAGTTGTCGATTTTTTCGTTTTTTCCGTTTTAATTTCTGGAGGGTATCATACGGAAGTGTTCTACGTACTATATTGAGGTAAACTCCTCTTATTATTTTACTAATATTATTATCAACATAGAACATATTGAGTATTACAGCTCTGATTCATACTATCTAATCTAAATTAATGCAGGGTATGTTTATCCTCTGCAATTGCTCTTTTCTATGTGACCTCTTTCAAATGGAATAAATTTGAAAATTTGTAAATTTGTTTCATTCTCCATGTATTATACAGTTTTTTTGCATCTTCATTTGAAAAAATGAAAATGTTCTTTACATAACTTTTCATTTTTTGAATTTGTAACTATATAACTTACTTGTAAAATCTGTACTAATAACACCTAGTTCAATACAATCAAACATGCTTTCTTTACTGCCACATTTTAAAGCAAATCTTTCTGTATCAATTATCATACATGTTAAGTAAATTTTTAGAAGCATAAAAACAAAATTCTGAAAAGCAAATGCTGAAATAAGGCAGTGGAGAGCATATGAGGATTTTTAAAAGTTCAAAAAGCAGGTGCCACCATCACTTGGAGCTAGTGTCTCACTATAAACATGCCTATGCTGTGGAGTGAAGTAACACCCTCACAGTGTGATATTATATACTTATTCACATCTACACATTTTGGGGATCATTGAAACCTGATTATTGGATTATGTCATTCAGGTGGGAAGAGGAAAAATATTATTTTCAAATGGACTATTTCAGTAATATTCAGAAAATAATCTTGTGATTACAGTAATATTCAGAAAGATATACGTACCCAGTTAATTGGTTTCCAGACATGTAAAAATGCTGACCACAGATTATTCAAGGAAAAATGCATCTGGGCACATATTTCCCCCCCCCCCCCCAAAAAAAAAATCCTGCAGTGTACCACATGCCTGATGATTTGTGTATGGTCATGTCGCATGGAGGCAGCTTAGTCAAGATTCAAAGTGCTTGTGATTCATGCCTTTATTTCACGCTGAACAGCTCATAACTTAAGAGATGTTCAGTGTGAAACAGAGAGGAAAAAACATTCCATTGCAAATATTTAACACTGCACAATAAATACAAATTGATACAATACCTGTTTAAGAAATCAACACTTCTGTGCACTTATTAATGAACAGCTGTTTTGCAAATGGCTGCAGACTGATGTAAAATCACAGTTGGACAAATGGCTGTACATGTAGTCTGTCTTACACGTGAAGTCTAAATGCATTCGTTATAATTTCTTTCATTGTCTAAGTTCGAAGAGGGTTATTCATGTTAGCATGATGAAATGTATAGCCGACTTACAGATAGAGTCAGATCAGACTTGTGCTAGTCATCAGAGGTGAAGTGCACTGATCATTACAGACAGTGGTGAGCTATAGTGGGCTCGCAAGAGCCCATTGTTATTTTTTTTTGAAAATATGCGAACCCATTGTTGAGATAATCATTTATTTTACAAATGAAATCCTGAATTCAATTATTGAGTATCCAGAGCCGAAACTACGGTGGGACGAGCAGGGACCCATTCCCAGAATTTTCATGGCGCAATCGATCGGTTATGTATTTTTAAATTGCTTCATTTTTGATTTAATTACAGTCGGACCTCTGTTTAACGAACTTCTTTATAGCGAATTTTTTTGATTCCCCTTGGTTATTTAAAATAGTTTCCGTTGAACAAAGAAAATTTCCATGTAACAAACGGATTGGGAGAGACAACTTTGTATGCATTGTTCTGACCTCTGGCCTTTAGACAATTTATGTAATTAGAAAGTGCGAATTAAGGGTGAAAGGGATTACCGTTCCACAACGTTAGTGGCATCCATAAAACCTATGCAGTCACATACCGAGAAGTCACACTAGTCAACGTGCTTTCCATAGCCAGTCAGAGGATTAAGAAGATTCTCGACAAGGATTATAGCCTCTGGTCAACGTGTGTTGTGGTACCCCTTTACTCCGACAAAAGGGCATATGTTTTTCGGAAAAGTGAATTTCTCCTGTTTGTCTACAAGAATCACAGTAGCTGAAAATCAGTGTGATTCCAACATTTTGCACTGTATTCAAAGAACTAGTGAGAGTAGCAACGTAGAGGGGGGGAGGCAACTAAGATATTATATAAACTTTACGAAGATGAAATGTTGGCAGATTTTGAAACTTTGTAGAGCCTTTCACTGTGTAGAAAATGTTCTAAAATATAATGGCATACAGGCAATAATTAAAAAAAAAAAAAAAAAACTATCACCAATCTCCAAAAAACTAGCACGAATTAGGGATGATTGCTAAAGATCTTGATGTGGAAACTATAAAGATCAGTCGTGTGTTCGGGCAATGATGAGCACCTTTTAGCTTGCGGATGGCAATTGTGGGTTGGAGGAATCATCCCGCTTTGTGCAAACATTTTGAATCAGAAGTTAAATATTCCAGATTATTAAATCGACTTTTAAATTTGGAATTTCTTACCCATTTAGCACTAATGATTGACATCCTGCAGGAGCTCTCTTACCTTTCAGAAGCTTTACAGAAACACAATGGTAAAAGCATATAAATTAATTATCCGCACTATCAATGCTATTGCTAATTTGAAAAATTCTGAAGGAAATTATGAAGCTAAAATTGAAAGCATGTTGAAGTGAAAAGAATTTGAAGGAAACAAAATCGAAAGTAAAAAAATCACCTTGCGACAAGTTATTAAATGCATTGTTTTATCCTTCAAGGATAAGTTATTAATGTAACAGGGCGATTTTAAATTAAATAAAGAAAATAACGATACCATTGAAATAAATTTTAAACATGTGCTACCCGAAATCGTGGAATGTAAAAGAACTTTCGTCTCGGTGGCAAGAGGGTGAAAACCGAATAAGAAATTTTAAGTTTTCTGATTAAATATGAAATTAAAATTAATGATTTTAGAGATTTTTTGGAAGACAGTTTATCTTTAAAATCGAGTGAAATTATCCTTTCAATTTAGAAAAGGTAATTTCACTCGATTACCTTTAGCCAATCGAGTGAAATTACCTCCAGAAAAGCCAGAAAATATCTTTGAAACCATTGCAATTATCAGTGCTGAAGCTGAGTGAGCTTTCAGCGTAATGAATAATATTGAGTGAATGAATGAATAATGTTGACAATTAAACACGTTGCAGGTTATTACATCTAAATGCAAAACCATTGCTTCAATTTGATCCGGATCGTTACGTCAAATCATTCCTCTGTAATCATCGCTCGGCTATTGAGCAAAGCATAAGATCGACAACAAATATTAATACGTAAATTCTATATGGCAATTTTTAGAATAAATTTTTCTTGAATATTTGTGAAATAATTTTTTTCATGTAATCTGTGATTTTTTTGTACTTTTTCTAGAGTGTGTTTTTTGTGTAATATTTGTTTTTATATTGTGGAATGTTTTGTGATAGTTTTTATTTTATTTGTGATATGGGAAATATTTCATGTTATTTTTTATTCGCAACATTAAAATTTTATCATGAAAAAAATGTATCCATTATTATTTCCCTAGTTGTTAAAAAAAAAAGACGGAAAAAAAAGTTGCGCATGTGCCGAGCACGCGCAGTAGATGGTTTATGCAAAACATCCTTCGCGTTTCTTTTAGGTATTTTGATTTGTATATATCAATTACGAAATAAAAGCTTTTTTATTGTAAATATTTTATTGATCATTCACAGATTTTCATAATTTCTGGAAGACAAGATACAATGAATTTATGATAACTAAAGTAACTTGTGAGTGCAACGTATCTAAATATCTCTGTAAAATAGCACCGATTGATGTACCAATCTTGTAGTTGAAGCGACTTATGCAGCTGTTAGGGGAACCTAACAAAGGAATGTAATGAAAATGCGAAACGAAAAAAGAAATCGTTGACAAATATTTGTATTGTTGCAATCATACTTACTGCAGTAGTAACTTAAGGAAGCAGGATTGTGATGTCATACTATTCAAAAATTCTAAAAAGTTAGAATTTCAGACACTGTCGTATCCAGTTATCATCGTAAGGCGAGGCATGATGACCAGGATTTTTAAGTTTTTTTTTTTTTTTTTAGATAGACCTAGGAATGTTTTACACATTCACTTATGCACATGGTTAATGCACATGGGAAGCATAAAAATATTATGAGAGAAAATTAAAATAATATGCATTTATTATTTATACATATACTATAGTACATGTATATGCATCTTAAAAGTAATTGCCAATGTTCCACTGCTTGAAAAATCAGTCTGACTTTTTCATTACGTGTAATGAAATTGGTACTCATTCAATTTTTGCAATTGGAAAGGATTGGAAAGAGATTGGAAAAGTGTTGAAAGCTTCCCTGGCTGTTCATTTCCATGGTATATATTCATCATAATGTACTGTTTTATTTGTATTAGTATTTAATAATGAAACTATTTCTTCATCTGTCAAAAAATTATAGGATCATTAAAAAAACAACCTATAGCTAATGAGCATGTTGCACTCTGCCTCCAGTTTTGTGCACTGCTGTAAAATGTTTAAAGAATTTATTACACAGTTCACATCTCTATACATGAAGAGTTAATTGAGCTGATTATTTTTAAAAATTTTCAACAAACTATTTTAAAAAAAAAGTAAGAAGTTTGATGGATCTGCAGATTATCCATGTTATCTCTATAGTACACCCACCAAATGCCATCAAGCGACAGCATGGGTGCCAGACAAACAGTCTTATTGGACCACCACTTCCCCTTTAGTTCCTCTTTTCTATAGTTTCCAATATCTGGGGCCTGCTACATAATGTCCAGGGAAAGTGACACTTCCCTAGCTGTCCATGCACACAACCACACTAATGTGATGCATAAAAATAAAAATTAAGATAAAAAAATAAATAAAATACCTACAAATTTTTATATGCATTAATTTATGTAATGGTGACTTCATAGTGTCTTCTCTTTTTTTACATGATGTTTTTATACATTGTATTATGGTTCATATTATATGAAAACAGCATAAGTGTTACTTGTCTAGGTGGTACCAGGGATTTCCCACAGATCTGCCGAATGTCACTGTGAAGAAGCAAAAGAACATTGCTAAGCCAGTCATGAGCATAATGTAGTTTGAGTTTAGTGTGGTGTCATGTTTGGGTTGAATGACTAGCCTCTCTGGATTCAGTCAGCAGCAGTCACTGGGAGAGTTGCTGGTTAGTTCCCATCACTGCCATGAAGAGGTGGGCCATCGACTCTATCTATGAAATGGACTTGGAAAAAAAAAGATGGAAAATGCAAAAGAACAGTCAATTGTTGATCAAAGATTAGAACATTGTGGAAGGAATCCCACAGCAAAGAAGTCTGTGTCAGAAAAGTAATCCCATTAATTGTGGTCCACAGGAGTAAGCTATTGTAGCTACTAGATGAGAAGCTCCACAGAAAAGATGTGATGGGTTCAACTGATGAGATCTTTCCCCAAAGGAGTCAAGCAGATCCTGCACTGTGCCCTTGCACATGCATTGAGAGATGCCTGGAGATGGAAGTCATCTAATGTAGAGAAAAACTGATAGTAAGTTCAGGCATCAGACAGCAAATCCCACAAGAACAGCAAGTAAGCCATCTGTGTCAATACTGGTGAAGAAAAGAAATCAGGCCTTAGAACACGATGCTTCCTGACAACTGTCCAAAAGAATGAACAGTAATTCCACAGTGGCAAAAAGAACCACTCTCTATAGAAGAACTGTCCTAGAAAAGAGGGTCAAATCTCATTGTGGGAAAGGATTCCCAATGTTTGCAGAAGGAAAGGCAGTCCATTCCCAACAGAAAGGTCCCATGATGGGGGGGAGGACAGTCTGTTGTCAGAGTAATCCTAACTAGATGAACATCACTCCAGGTTAGAATTAAAAGTGTCTAGGGAAAGCCAAATGGAAGTTATTATATTATTATCTGTATTACTGATTATTATTATTTGTTTATCTCATAATGCTTAATTTAAGTTTAAACATGAACAGGAATGCTACCTAACTATGAGGTGCCTTTGTGCAAAGTCTTATCAGCAATCCCCCCCCCAAAAAAAAACAGAACAACAAATAATTGTAGACAGTTATTTTAATACATTTCGTAATCATCATATTTCATATTACATTTCATAATCACATAATAAAACATATTTTGGAATTGAAAAAATATATGTAACTATGTTCTAACCCTTTACAACAAAATAAAATGTCTTTTATAAGAATGCTTATAATTAAAATAACTGGCAGAAAACAATTTTTAGATGTTAATGAATGGGCTGATAACTTTTTAGTAATGTTTATGGTAACATATAAACAAAAACGATCGTTCTAGTTTTTATTTTTAAAATTTGTAACGTGAATGGCGCCCCTCCCCTTTGATTAGGCGCCTTTGTACAGTGCACAACCTGCACACTCGAACGCGGAGTCCCTGATAATGATTTTCAACATAACTTTTTTTTTCTCCCCTTATTCTTAAATATTAAATTTATAAATTGCTTTGAGTAAATTAGGAGGGGGAAAATGCGCAAATGTTTCGAACAATTCAGTTTTTGATTTCGAATGATTGGAAATTCTACTGTATTACATAATTATAGCGCAAGTAATTCTGACGTAAATTAGCTGTGCTAATTGTTTGATAACACATGTGGAAATAGCCAAGAGAATCTGTTTTCAGTTTTCTCAAACTGGTTCTTGGCAAGGTCACTGACAGAAAATGCCTATCCACTACGCAAAACCTTGTGATATGACAATTGGTGGGCGTGTGTGAAATGAAGGTTCAAATTAGGTCAGCAACATATAAAAGACAGAACAGAAAGTTATGTACAAAGAGCATTTCCATTTGTTTTATTTTTTAAGTTATTTTCAGAGGCTGCGTAAATACATTTTAGGAAATGCTGAAATGAGCTGGTTTCAACAGAATTAAGAAATTAAAAATATACAATAATTAAATATATATTTTTTGATAATATCAGATATTTCAGTTTTTTCTTATATAGACTATATCCCCAACTTGTTTTAACATCAAGTAGCACGTTCTAGGTTTTTTTTTTTTCCAAAGTAAATTGCAGACAAAAAGTCACTAATCCGGTATTGTGTAAATTAGGGACAAGAGATGGGTAGTTCTGGAACGACCCAGTTCGAGAGAGCGGCTCCGCGCAAGGAAACGGTTCCAGTTTTAACCCGGAAGGACGTTACGTCCTTACCTAACTCCCTTCGTTATCCCGCAAGCCTTGCTCACAATAATATAAATAAACAGACAGTAATATAAATATAGCTAATATAAAAGCGCATAAACCAGGGTTCCCTGCCAGACCTATTATCAGTGGTAAACATCACCCCGAGCAGAAGATATCAAAATAGTTGACACATCATCTCTCGCAGATAGTTCCAAAGAAACAGAGATCATTGAAAAAACAGCCAGGATTTAATCTCCAAGAAGTCAACAGTGACGATATCTTGGTGTCGTTTGATGTGGACTCCATGTTCACAACCATACCCTTAGAAGAATCCAAAACATGTCTCCTTCAAGCAATAGACAGTCATGTCCTTCTGGGATACCCAAGACCTCCTTACCTACTTCAGAAATAATAGATCTCATAGATCTTTCCAAAAGAAAGCCGTACTTCACATTCAACGGGACACTCTATACGCAGATTTCTGGCCTCAGCAGGGGAAAACGCCCTCTCTCCTCTCATGGCAGAAATTTTTATGATAAAATTTTAAGATTTCTTGGAAAACCAACTGAATAAACCTAAATTCTGGAGCAGGTACGTCGATGACATTATAGCTATCTGAAACCGTGGTACAGAAAAGCTGCATAAATTCTGAGGCTCTCAACAACAAGCACCAAAAAAAAATAAAATAAAATTCAAAATGGAAACAGAAAACAACGGCACCCTTCCTTTCCTGGATATCCTGTTCACAAGAAAACCCACAGAGTTACATATGGAAGTTTACAAGAAGCCCACTGATATTAACTACAAATCCTGCCATCCTTTCTCAACGAAAATCAGCGTTCTAAAGTCCTTCATCCTAAGAGCTTACAGAATTTGAAAAGAAAATAATCTATAACAGGAACTACAAACAATAACCACACTTGCCATGAAGAAGGATTTCTGTACACATCAACAAAGCCATAAAAGACACCTCCAAGACCATCACACAACCCCAACCCATCAAGGATAGAAAGAATCTCCATATGTATACTGTACATACTATGTCAGCACTAAAATAGCTAAAGAAGCCAAGAAATTTGGTATCTTCACCTTTTTCAAAAGTTCAGCCTCCATCAAGCAGATTGTAACAGTCCAACAATCCTAGAGGTCCTATCTATAAACAGCTGTAGGTGTGGGGGTATACATATATAGGAGAAGCGTACAGACGTCAACAATACAGAATCAAAGAACACGAAAAAGATGTACAATATGGAAGAGTTTTAAAGTCCTACACAGCCCTCCATACTTTCCAATGTGGTGACACTTGGGATTTCATGAACACTAGAATCATTTCTCCAGGGAGGCAATAACAGAACGAAATTCAAAGAAGTCTTTATCATAAAAATGTTCGGAGACTCAGCTATCAACAGAAAACAGCGAGTCGGGTTCAACCCGCAATATTTTCATCTTTTTAATAAGAAAATAGAAGAAATGAGAAAAAAAGAAAACAAAATAAACCAGTTGTCTGGAGGAGTAGCCCACATACAACCCTTTCCAGACCACTAGAAACAGCCTGCACACCAACCCTGATGTCTAGAGTAAGAAAGCAAAGGTCATCTCAGGATTCCACTACACAAGAGCCCCGGATCTAGGATAGAAAGCCGTAGTAGGAGAGCAAAGGCCGCCTCAGGAGTTTACTACACAAGGACCCTGGATCTATGATAGAAAACCTGGCACTTTTTTTTTTAGTTCATACTCCGGCACGACCACCAGGGCAGTGGAGTTTACAATTAATCAATCAATACAAATTGTTAATCGTATTTAGCAGTCACGGGCTTGAATCCCGGAGCACTCAAAGAGCGTGTGCTACTGCACTCGCGCTCCTGAACACTCGGCTACGTAAATTCTATTGGCTATTGGAATAAATCCCTCACCTATAAATTAACAGCTGGCGGCACCTCTTGCCTGTATGCACATCAGGTTTCCAGGAGCATCAGCAAGAGGCGTCTGTCAGCAGGTAAAAATTTAATCTCTTTGTATTTACCTAATTTAATATATCGTTCTATTGTGACAACAATCCAAACTTAGAACTGTTTATTTGCAAATTGTAAGATTAATATTGGTAATTATAATGGCAATTGTAATCATAACATTGATAATTGTAATTGTATTCAAATTTGTAACCTTTCTATTTTTGTGCCCCCCCCCCCGTTATGATGATGGATATCGGTAAGATATCCATCATCATAACGGGTACCCTAATGTATAGTAGTTAAGACGATTAGCTTAATAAACTATATTATTAATTTCATGTGGTAAGAAATATAGTAAAATGGTTCCAGTATGCGAACCAACGCGACACCTATTTATCGAATCACAGACGAAGCCATAAAATGAAATTAAAAGGAGAATGAAAATAACAACAAAGTTTGAAATTTTATTCAAAGTTGAAAACTACATTAAATTTAAAAAATTAACGCCAGATTTTACAAGAAAATTAACACAATTAGGGGGGAAATTTTCCAAGTCAGAATTTAACAATGAGAGTATTTCGACTGAACAAATGTAATGTTTTCTTATCAACTAAAGATCTTAAAAATCATGCTCATTCCGGTAAGCAACAAATTTTGGTGCCAACCGCCCAGATTTACAAATGATAATCGCTCGTCGCTCTTTATTTTTAATTTCTTCCCTCGGGAGAGCGAAATTCCCGCTTTCAACAAGTAATTAGATTAAATAATCAGAATTCATTCTATCACCCTGACTATGGGAACCTTACTTTGATGAAGAAGACAGGCACAGTTGGCGATGGGCAATGATAAGAATGATTTCCATAATCGAACGATTAGTGGTCAAGAGATCGCAATAATCGAGTTTTTAATGATATATTTTTAATTAAAATCATTGTTCATTCGAATGAGGGTGAAACTTTGGCTGGTTTAGTTTATCAAAAAAGAAAAAAATACCCTCTTGAAAATGGTTGGGAAAGTCGTATGTGAATAAAACTGAAAGTTCACAAAACCACTGTTTTTTTACGATAACTTTGATACAACACTAAAGGCTATACAAAAAATAAATAATATGACAAAAATTTACACTTCTGCTACAACATAAAATAATTCCTTCCAAACAGGTAACAAAATGAGTGACAATAATGGCAACTAAGTATGAAAAAAAAACTCTTCTAAACATTTACATGACTGTTATTTTATTTTATTATAATGATTTGCCAGTTTATATTTGATTTACATCATTACTATTTACAGGTATCTCGTGGGTTGTGTTGAGCCGGCTTCCCACGGCGTAACGTTCGCCGAGTCTCACAAGCCGTTAGATTGGGGTGGCGGCGCAGCTTGTGCTTCCGGTCACTTGTCAATAAATAATGTGAGACGAGTCAAAGAAGACGATCACTGTTAGGTTCGACTCGTCCACGCTCGCTGGGGGGTTCCAACAGCCTTGCCTGTTTGAAGTAATAAAGGACTCAAAACCCACGTTGAAATCATGTTTATTCCCGAATTGGAAATGTGTACATAATGGTAGTCAAATGTTTCGTGATATTTTAGCACCACTTCTTCAATGACAGCTGTCTTTGCAATATCACCGTCATAAAAGATCACTTCGGTCACAAGAACTTCCTAAGCATCATGTCGCTCAAGGAATAACTAAGCTCATCATATGGGAATAGCATCATCTGACCTCTTAACAGGCACGAAAAAATCGTTAGAACACTCACCAATGCCACTGAACAGAAGTTTCGAGTGCTTTATTTTCAAACAACACAGTTTACCTACGTATCATGCCGCTCAAAGCATACCTAAGGCTTGTCAGCCCCTCAGTTTTGTTTCTTACCGTAAATGGAATACTGCTAGGCATGGATTGGTCCAACGAATTGATGTTGAATTTTTTAGAACTATGTGCGGGAGAACCAGCTTTAGGAAACACCAGACATCACAGAAACGAGGGGTTTGAAGGACGCCATCTAACACCGTCTTTTACGTTTGGGTTTCCTTTTCCTCAAATATTCACCACTCAATATCAGATAGGTGGCGGGACATGCAGCGATGCGCTCATGTTAACAGTATTAGGCAGCATTTTCAAATGAGGGCCATAGGATGGTTAGACTGGTTCGGCTAGGCTTGGCAAATCAAGCCCAATCATCCGGAGGATGCGGGGTTTTAGTGCGCTGAGCACTGACAGTGAATAATGAATCCGGACCTGGCTCCTCAAGCTTGGGACGCGCATTAGGCAGCAGCTGCCCAGGTGATGAATCTCCCTAGTGCGAAGAGGCCTGACACACATACATCAACACTTTTTTCAGGCCGTTTCTCAGGGGTTTTGCGCCGTCACAGGTGAACAAAGTTGAGCTGGGCATATGACTAGGAGCCACCATGACTCAAGAACATACAAAAAGAAAAAAAAAAAAACAAGACGAATGACGCGGGGATCGACACTCGGCAAGGCGGTAACAGTCGAGCTACAACGAGCCGATCAGAATCACGAGTCGTTGGAAGTGGGAAGCTTGGTACGGCTCGCTCAAGACTCGACGAGGCTTGTGCTTCCCGTCGCTTGTTGATAATTGTGGCACAAGTCAAAGGAGACGAGCTAGGTTCGACAAGTCAAACAAGTGGCACAAGTCAAAGGAGACGCGTTTCTAAGAGAGAGTCAGAAGTAGAAGAGAATCACCAAAAAAAAAGAGAAGAATGATGATATCCAGCTCAGGACCCTGGGTGTGCCAAGCCCATACTCACCAGATGTTTCAACAAGCTTGTCTGCCAATTGTTTTGTTTTTAACCGTGAATGGGAAGGGTTGACTTACTGCTAGGCACGGATTGGTCCAACGAACTGATGTTGAAATTTTTGGAACTATATGCGGGTGAACCAGCTATATGAAACTGCAGACATCATCACAAAAATATGAGGTGTTTGAAGGGCACCATCGAACATCTTTTACGTTTGGGTTCCTTTTTCCTCAAATATTCACCGCTTAAAATAATAATAAATTTTCTGTTTATACTCCGGGACGACCAAATGATCAGCGGAGTTCACAGGATAGACAGAATACAAGAAACAGCACCGTATTCAACAGTCACGGGCTTGAACCCCGGTCACTCAAGACACGTGTACTTATGCATCCGCGCGCCTGACCAACAGCCTACGGCGGCCTAGTGGTCAGGGAGCGGTAGTTGCGAATTCGAGGAACCAGCGATTTTTAGAACTGTTTTGGAATTCTGAAAAACTTTGGGGATATAATGATCCCAAAACCATATGCTAAAATCTAACACCTAAAATCTAAAGAAAAAGTTTAAAGGGATTATGTGTTAAGCCACAGATAAGTTGAGAATTCGCGGAACTCGCAAATTTTAGAGCTCTCTGCAAAATCTGAAAATTTTCAGGGATAGAATTTTAGAACAATACAGTATTAGAACGGATATAGACGACTACAAAACTATTTACGAATGGAAGAACGAAATTTTAATTTTTTGTTGAGTAAAGTTTCACCGTTCATTTCCAAAAAGTTTTGGAAAGAATTTTTTTCACTACTTTCTCTCGTTGCTTCTGGCTCTATAACTTTTAATTTATCTATGAGTGCACCATACGCCAGTGCTTTCTTTCACTCGGTTACTGTAAAAAATATGTTCCACGTCCGTTACCGGTACACCTCTGCGGCACTCAATAAAATTCAGAATCGCCTCCTTTTTCTTTGTAGACCCCGTGATGAAAACTAAGTGCGAACTAAGCAAACTGTGAGATAACTGCGCGAGTTACGACTTTTTTGCTCAGTTATACGAACTGTGGTATTCCCTGCATAAAATGCACTGGTTACTCAGGTATTCCCTTCAGTTATGTAGTAGTAGTAGTGGCATGTGATGCAAGAACGCAAGTGTATGAGCTTATGTAGCATCAACCAAAAAAACAAATTACAAAACAATTCCCTCTAAATGTTTGTCCAGTTCCTCCTTATATTTATTTAACCTATCAACTTCCACAATGACAGATGGAAGTTTGTTCCAGCAATTAACCACCAGCTGGCTAAAGGCAAATTTCCGCACATCTATTCTGTCACACTGCGCATTTTAACTGAGCGTGTATGGGAGGCTTAAGAAATGAATATATGAATCCTGGGTTGGCAGAAACAGCATTCTGAGAAAAGGATCCTAAACCCATTATCTCTGTATCACCTACTTTCCAATACACTGGTCCCTAAATGATTGGTTGATTAGGGCGAAAGAAGAAATTCATTCATAATAGTACAATTTAGATACAGGAAGCTTCTTTTCCAACCATCTCTCCTATTTGGTTGGAAAAGAAGCTTCCTATACTGTATCTAAAATAAAGGTAACCCTGTTGTTTCATAATATAATAGTACAATATACGATTTCGTGAGGTGTAAAATTATTCGATAATTTTATATGAACATTCGGTCCTTTTTTTCCTACAACCGATTTTTTTTTTTTTTTTTTTTTTAATCGGCACACTTTGAATAACAGTGATCGTAATAACCTCCGCCTCTTTTGTACTGACATTTAGTAGTACGGGCAAACGATGCTGGAAAGCAAAGCGCATAGAGGACCGTCCCAAAAAAAAAAAAAAAAAAAAACTAAGTATCATTTGCTTGTGATTAAAAAAAACATTCCACAAGACCTTTTTTCCGTGAAGGAAAAAATTATTACACTTAATTTCCAATTAATAAAACGAAACAATGCAAAAAGTCAAGCATTACAATATTAATGTATAAGCTACTATAATAATGTAAATATTAATTATAATAGCTTATGCTAATATAATTAATATATACTCATAATAGCTTTAAAAAGTTTTTCATTCGTTTCCCGAGGTTTTATTCCACGAGAAGATCTCTCATTTTCTAGGTCGCGTGCTCCACATATGTATTTTCTTACTTTGACTACCGTGAGAGCTGGAACTACTAATGTAATGGAAGCATGGAATTTTGTATTTATTGCTAGTTCGAGTTATTTATAGAACTCTCCCAAAAAACGAGCTTCAGATAGCCACTGTTGTTAATGACACTAACGAGCGTATTTTTGATGGATTCGTTTTCTGATATACACTGTTGTTAATGGACACTAGCTAGCGTATTCTTGATGGATTCGTGTGAAAAAATCGTTATTAATTTTGAATAAAAACACGAAAACACCAAGGCAACATTCACTCGTAGTATTATAAGTTTTTTTTTTTGGAAAATTTGTAGTAATCGAAATAGGAAATTATGCAAGAAAGCAAGCTTATATAGCATCAGCCAAAAAAAAACAAAAAAAACACACAATTCACTCATTAGTATCCTCCAAGAATTTGTGTAGTTCTCCCTTGAATTTATTCAACCTATCCACTTCCACAACAGATGGAAGCCTGTTCCAACAATCAATCATCCATTGGTTTAAGGCAAACTTCCTCATCTACCCTGCAACCATCCTTCCTCAACTGAAATTCATGCTCCCCCATGTGTATACTCTCAGCAAGTAAACGAATACCATTAACATTCAGCTTACTCAATCCACTCAAAGCTTTAAACACCTCAATCAGATCTCAAACAGGTGCTTGGTCTCGAGATGCTGAAATTTTCAGAACTGAAGCCTTTCTAGGTACGAGCACCCTTTTGTTCCCTACACCAATCTCGCTGCCATTCTCTGCACCCATTCCAGCAGATTTACATCCTTCCTAAAGTGAGGCCCTCAGACCTGTATACAGTACTCAAGATGCAGCCTAACCATGGCCTTACACAAAGGAAGAATCACTTCCTTATCCCTACTATAAAGTGACCAGATGTCCCGGATTCTGGAGAAGTCCCGGATTTAAGTCGTTTTCTCCGCACTGCAAAATATCTCAGATTGGACATGTAGTCTCCATACTTATATCATGAATCACGATTTTGCATTTTTTATTTTATTCTGCATCCTTCTGACACCTTTTGTCTTATAGATGGTGCTGGCTGACCACATAAACAGTCATCTCACATCTGGCAAGAGTAGTGTACTCATTGAAGTTTGTGGTTAGATTAACTGTTTGTTGGCTGCAGTTTTCGCATGATAATTGTAACTTTGGACAACAAAAACAAATATGTATGCATTAATTGCATTATGTTTATTTGTAAATCTAAATTCTAAATAAAAAATAATAATTTAGTTTACCCGCCACGTCAAAGAAACGATACTGTAGATTTATAGATGAATTATATTTTATAAGTTTAGTTCAAAGAAGTATATCTCTTTAATTTATATTTAATGTGAATATTTTTTTTATATATAAAAATATTTTAAAAAATATATGTGTATTGTTTTTTTTTTTTTTTTGGGGAGGGGGGGGGTGTAAAATCTGGTCACTTTACCCTATTAACAAAAATTCCGTACATGACTGTACAGAATCTTTCCGTAAAACCTCATGAGCTGTTCTGGCTGCATGTGTACACTGCTCAGAGAATTTCATGTCTGACTGCACATTATCCTAGGTCTTTCACATTCTCCACTACCCATGTGCAGTACCTTGCATTTGTCAATGTTAAACTTTAATTGCCATTTCTCAGCACAATTTTCCTAGATCTTCTTGCAAAGGAGCCACTTGCAGTAGCTCACAGTAATGACTGTCAATAACCAACCTGCCAATCCTCGTATCATCTGCAAACTTAGACATTAAGCCTGATATACCTTCATCAATATCACTGATAAATGTTGAAAACAACAATGGACACAGCACTGAACCCAGGGGAATTCCACTAATAACATTAGTCCACAAAGAGTAGTACCCATTGATAACCATTCTCGGTCTTCTTCCACATAACCATCCGTTTATCCACAGCAGTAACTTGCCCTTAATGGCAGATTGCTCCAGTTTGTACAGCCATCTTTTATGTACAACAGTATCAAAAGTCTTCTTGAAATCCAAGTATATGCTATCAAAATTACTTTTTGCATCATAGTAACCTATCAGATCGGTTAGACAAGACCATCCCTTGATAAATCCATGCTGTGATTGCAGTATAATTGCATGCCTGTCCAAATAGTCGTCCATTACTTCTTTAACCAGTGATTCCGTTATTTTCGTTGGAACAGACATTAAGCTAACAAGGTCCGTAATTACTCGTGTTGCCTTTGTTCCCCCCCCTTCCATAGGGACTTTCCCTGAATCCAAAGTTGCTCTCATGATTACGGCTAAGGCTTGTTTACCTCCTTTGCTACCTCCCTTAATATAATTGGATAGATTCCATCTTTTCCACGCAGATGCCTTTTTTGTCCATCCTCAACAACTTCCCTTCCACTTTCCTTGCTCATAAAGTCATTTAACTTGTTAGAGTTTGATAAACTTCTGGCATTCATTCCCTAAAGGATTCCTCATGTGTGAATATAGATGCAAATTACCTATTCAATTTGTGCACAAACTGAGGACAATCTGAAGTTTAACATTGAAAAAATGCAAAAATACTGCATATGGGTAGAAGGAACATACCATTTTCTACCACCCTAAGAGTGTGACACTACACTTAGGGTGGTAGAAAATGAAAAAGACCTGGGAGTAATTGTGCAGTCAGATATGAAGTTTTCTGAGCAATGCAGACAGGCTGCAAGAGCAAGCCATGGGGTTTTGTCAATGATATACAGGAATTTTACTAGCAGGGAAAAGGAGGTGTTATCTCTTTGTATAAGGCAATGGTCAGACCATGCCTTCCTAATATACCTCCAGACCTGCATACAGGTCTGGAGGTATATTAGGAAGGATGTAGATTTGCTTGAGCGTGTACGGAGAAGGGCAACATGATTGGTGAGGGGAATGAAAGGATCCTCTTACCAAGAGAGGCTTAAGTTCTGCAAATTGCAGCGACTGGAGACTAGGCACCTGCAAGGTGATCTGACTGAGGTGTATAAGTCCTTATACATCTCATCCTTATACACCTTGAATGGGTTGAGCATGCTGAATTCTGATGGGATTCTTCCACTTGTTCAGATTACGAACTTAAGAGGGTATAAATTCAAATTGAGGAAAGACAGAGGTAGAATACATGTGCAGAAATTTGCCTTTAGTCAACAGGTGGTTAATTGGAACAAACTTCCATCTATCGTTGTGGAAGATGATAGCTTAAATAAATTCAAGGAGGAACTGGGCAAACATTTAGAGGGAATGGTTGTGTGAATTTTTTTTTTTTTTTTTTTTTTGGCTGATGCTACATAAGCTCATACACTTGCTTTCTTGCATCACATGCCACTATTACTATTACATAACAGTTAACCCTTAGAGATCAAGTGGCCCAATGCGATTCTAACATTAATATAAGCATAAAAGTTTTTGCTATTTTTCATTGCCAGAGACTTCTCATAATCTGCCTTAGCCTGCTTCACCTCCTTTGCGACTTGATTACAGACTAATTTATATCTACCACAGGATTTTGTATCACCTGATAATTTATATGCATCCCATGCACTTTTCTTCTCTGCCATGTGTCTCAATAGTTCATTTGACATCCACTTAGGTGTAAGCCTTCAACAGCATTTCTTTGCTGGTATGAAAAGCCTAATAGCTTCTTTGATTAATTCCCTGAAGACTTCACATTTAGAATTTGCTGTTGGTTACATCATCAGTTGGTCCCACTGCACACAATTTAAAAACTCTCTGAGTACTCTGTAGTCGCCCTTACAAAAGCCTTTCTCTTTACCCTTGACAGTAGTTATGTCTTTAATTAAATTTCACATTATTACACTGTGATCGCTGCCACTCAGTGGGTCTTTTACTGGGAGATTCTTAATGCATGAATAATCAATGATGATCAAGAGTATTACTCCCTCTGGTTGCCTCTCTAACATGCTGCTGTAGAAAAAGTCATTCAATAAATCCACAAAAGTCGTGCTAGTGTGAGTGACCAATCCACAAATTCCAGTCAGCATCTGCAAAGTTAAAATCCATCATTATAAGACATTCTGATTTGCCAGCCCACTCTATTACCCTGTAGAGCTGTTTGGTATCCTTACAGGGGCGGGCTGTGCCAAGGATGCAGTGCACCCATGGCAACAATGTTCAAAGGGCATCTGAAAACCTGAAACTTACACACACACATATGAAGAAAATTTTAAATATGTCATATTTTTCTGAATAAAAACATGTTACTAAACTTTTATTGATGTGTACATAATGGTTGTCTACTCAAAAAATTTACTATATAAATTAACCCTTCAATACTTGCATGAGATCCAGGTGGACCCCAGCTTTTTTACATGGCTGTACTTTTCTTGGTCAAAAAATTTCCGGAAACACTGTTCTCAGTACGTTTCTAGGAAATTGTGCAGGACTCATTTGTTTATTCTATTTATGAATGAAATTTTGAGGAGCTAATCTGCTTTACTTAGAAAGACTGGGCAATAAAAAATAAATAAATAAATAACGTAAATCAAAATATCTTATAATGGGGGATTTGAACTTTCCAGATATTGACTGGAACTTGTAGGTTGGTCACTCACACAGTAGCTTGTTTGTTTGTTTGTTATTTGGTTTTTAGGAGCATTAGCAACTAAGGCCATATTGCTCCGGGATATGCGGTGGTCATTCCCTGACCTTCCCGCATCCTCCGTATTTGGTGGTGAGGGGCTCGAACCCCGGTCTAATCAAGAAGCGTGTGTTACTCACTACTGCTCCTTCCCACCTGGCCACGGAGACGCCTCACACAGTAGCAAGAAGTTTGTTATTTGTTATTTGGTTTTTAGGAGCATTAGCAACTAAGGCCATATTGCTCCGGGAAATGCGGTGATCATTCCCTGACCTTTCCGTATTTGGTGGTGACGGGCTCGAACCCCGGTCTAATCAAGAAGTGTGTGAGTAGCAAGAAGTTCGAGGATTTACTGGATGATTGTTTCCTATGCAAGCATGTTAGAGAGGCAACAAGAGAAAGCAATATTCTTGATTTGATTATCAGCAGTGATCATGCATTAAGAATCTGAAGATAAAAAGACCCACTAGACCTTTCCTGAATCTGAAACATTCAGGGATGTAATCGGAATATGTGGGATGTGTATTGTAAGAATATTGAAAATCTTACAAAAATTTCTGATTTTTTTATTTGGAAAATTAGTTCTTTTTGTTTAGATTCTTGCCACTAATGAGATATAGGAATAAAATCTGCAGTTTTGAAATCAAATTTATTCTGGTAGGGGCTGAAAATATTAAAAAATTTCCCATTTGTAAAATTTCCTACATAACACTGGCAGAACCAAATTAGTTGTCCTGGGAATGATAGCGAAACGAAAACAGAACAATTTGCCTTACTTTCGCTAAAACAAGGAACACTGCGGAAGGCACAGCGGGTGGCTTACTCGACTACAAGTGAGGGTTATTCCGAGACACTTTAGTACAGCCAAATTACCGCAGACAGGAAATCGGTTCGTAAACACACGCACAAGTTCCCAAAAACAGATGCTATAGTCACGGATGTCGTTTCCTTGTGGTTTTAAATTGCCTTAGAGACGAAGTGTTATATGTGTAGGGTAATGTGTTGTTTTGGAAGTATCCGGCTACTTCAAAGGAACACACCAGATGGCCACAGATCCAACAGGTGGAGAATAGAGAGTATTGTTCACGTGCTACGGGGCAGGCTGACCGAGGCTTTTCAACGAATTAAAGGAAAAATAATAAATAAAGAAAGAGGGGATTGGTAGGAACCACTGTGTAGAGGCGTGGAAAACTCCGAAGCAAATTGAGGATAGAGGAGAAAAAAGGAATACAGGGAGGAGAGTGAAAGGGTAGGAGGATGAAGAGAGACCTGTGTGAGCTATGTGGGAGTGTGGGTTTTTTTTTTGGTGGTTTTAAGAAATGGAAGTAGTCAACGGAAACAGCTGTTAAGATTTTCGTCAGCGTAAATAAAAGAAGTGAGTAACAGTTAATATTTGAGGGTTTTGTCGTCGGAAAAAAATTATGTGTTAGCAATATCTGAGTTTTCGGAGCGTGAGGGAGAGTGCGGAGATTAAGCCAGTCCGGCATTAGAAGGCAAGAGCAATGGCCGTCTTTACGAGACAAACCGTCATGGATAGTGACCGTGTGATACGAGCACTGTCAAATAATGCTTAGTTTAATAAGAAGCTTGTGCAAGATAGAGTAAAGAAGAGTAGCTTCGGTGCACTCTCTCCTTGTGGAAAGATAGCCGACTAGGGTGAAAAAAGGCCTCAGGAAGGAAAGATAGCAGTACCCGTAGCCATGGAGTAAGACCGTGCGACAAAGTGCCAGTTCAGTTCAGATATACAGTGAGGACATCTAAATGCCAGAATTGTGATCCTTACTAGAGAAATTAGCCAGGAGTCCCAGAATGAATGCCCTGAAGTACGACGACGACATTTTCAGCTAAGAATGGAAGGATCTCAAACAGCGAAGCACGACAAAAGAAAAATTAAGTAAGTGGCTAACTTAATATTCGCATTATCTTAAAGGACTTTAGGACCCTAATAAATGATTAGGGAGGATTTATGATACTTAGAGATATATGTACATGTATAAAATTATATACGCAAAGTGGGAGGGATAGGTTAGAAATATAATAGAAATTTGACTGATATAGATTTTGTAATTAGAGAAAGGAACTGAAGAAAAAGATAAGAGTGTTAATGATATTAATGGCTTTTATTACTAATCAAACATATGTCATGTTATAATAAAGGAGAGAAAAAGGGAATATTTGTAATAAGTTGTTCCTGGAAATTGTAGATAAGAATAGCATTTTTAGAAAGGGAGAGTAAGGTCCTAAACCTGTATACAAAGTAAGAAATATGGAGCATGTAAAGAAAATTATGGATAGTGTGCAAGGTAGAAACAATAATAGATTACTGTACTGATATCGTTTGTGTTATAAATTACAGGATAACGTTAATTGAGAATATTCGATATATGAAGTTGAATATATAACTAATACTAAGCAATCACGGTTGAACATTAACTGTATATTTCCCAATTGTTCATTTTGTATGTTGTATATATATATATGAAAATAAACTATGTTCATTTTATATATTTGTATGTGTGTAATTGTTGTACTGGACACAAGCCTAACCAATGGGAATTAAACATATAAGAGTTTCTCCCCTATGAACTTAGAATTTTCTGAGAAGTAAAGTCAGATGCGCAAGTGGGGAGGTATTATAAAAGGGAATTATTTAAAAGGGGAAATAATAAATATAACCAAATATATAAAAATAACATTTTCATAAATTCCACCCCCCCACAATTGGCGAGCCAGCCAGGATATAATTCCTAATCGGAAGGCTGTGTTCAGGATGACAAAGCAATTTTAGAACAGTTGCTGAAACTGACAAAAATTCAGCTGGCGAGCCAGAACAAAAGTAATTGATCAACTGGAGATTGATAAAGATAGATGTGGATTATTCAAATGTGGATTTGAATACACATATAGATGTGGATTATTCAAAAGTGATTGTGAATTAATGGTATGGGAAATTGAATATTGATAGCATATTATTGTTAATTGAAAGTCAGTTAATAAGTTAGATTGATTAAAGGAGGTTGATTAATATTGAAGGTTTAAGTGAAGTGAATTATTATTAATTGATTAATGATAGTTGATTATTATTGATTAAGTGATAAATTGTAATTGATTATTGATGATTACTTTATGATGGTTGATTACTGTTGATTGACAAATTGGGATTGAATTAGCATTGATCATTTAGTGAAGCGATGAGTATTGATTGTTTAATTGGTTAGTCATAGTAGATTATTGTTTAATTGGAATAATCGATAAGATTAAAAAAATTTTTTTAGAGGGTATATATTGTAACAATGCTATTAAGATCTCAGATGGCTACTAGTGAGAATAGAAACGAAAGGGAGGAATCCCTAGGGGCAAACTCCAGCATAGGAAATAGCTTAAACGGGTCCATAAAGCTAAGTAAGTATTTAAAAAACTTTAAAGGGGAACCATCGGAAAAAGTAGAAAAGTTCTTAAAAAAATTACAAATAATCAAGGAAAACGAGGGACTGTCGGACTTAGAGGTAATTACAATAGCTGAATACAAACTAGATGGGGTAGCACAAAAAAAATTTCAGGAAGCCACACAGATGTTAGAAATAGAAACCCTAGACCAGTTCATCGAGGTGATGAGGAAACTATTCTCAACTAGAAATACCTTTTTGGAAGGGATTAAGCTATTAAACAATTGCGTACAGACAAGTCGCGAAAGCGTGGATGACTACCATAAAAGGTTTATGGAGGTAAAAATGTCCACCGAAATTTCTGAAGGCGAACGGGATGCATTCGACAAAATCTTAATGGGACAGTTTTTGGAAGGTATTACAAATAAGTACCGTAAAGAAATATTACGCAAGAATCCAAAATCCTTAACACAAGCATTAGAACTTGCGAAAATAGAAGAAAAATTAGACGACCTTTACCGCGGGGGCACTAGAAGAGATATGAATACATTAATAATAGAAAGGGACACTGAGGAAGGTAAGGGGAAGGCTACAAAGGGGGATAAGAAATTAGACTATTTAGAAAAACAAATAGCAGGGATAGAAGTCAAATTAGAAAAACTATTAGGAGAATTTAAGAGCAAGAAAGACTCAACTAACGATAGCAAAGGTTATGCCAATTGTCCGCAACAAAGGGAAACGGTAAATATGGGTATGTGGAAGGACCATAATAAGATAGAAAGACAAGAATGGAAGGGAACCAAGTGCTACATATGCGGGCGAAGCAATCAGTGGGCGAGGGAGTGCTGGTACAGAGATAGACATCACGAAAGCAGAAATGAATACTGTCACAACAGGGGCACAAATCGAAGGCAGTATATAAGCTTGAATGCTCTGAATCTTAGACGCTGGAAGAATAATTCATGTGAAAAAAGGAGTAATGAATCAGGCAGCACAAGGAGGAAGCCACACACACATAGAAGTGAGTTTATGAATAGAGAACCAATAGTTGTGGCCACCCTAGGACATAAATGGAATCATCCAAGTAAAGTCAAGTGTTATAGGTGTAACAGATATGGGCATATAGCTAGATTTTGCCCAGCAAGAAGAGTACATCACAGAGATGAATACAAAGCTGTTGACCCAAGAAAGGAATGGAAACTGAAGAGAGGTCGGTTCTATCCATGGCGACCAGCAAACCTAAAATCCAGGCCAAGCGAAAACGAAAGTAGATTCCATAGGATCAAAGTTGGTTATCAGATGAGAGAAAATGATGATAAATGTAAGACACCGACTGCAGTGGTGGAAGCGAAAAGAAACATAAGGAAAGGCACTGAGAGGCAAGTGCAAAGAACGAGTCAAAAGTTACCGCAAAGAAAAAAAGGTGTTGATAAAGTTCTGATTGCGCAGGAAGAATTAAGAAGATTAAGGAGAAAGAGAAGAATTAGAGATAATGACGGAACAAGGCAACAGGTAGAAAACAAAATAGTGAATGTGGGATTAGTAGAATTAACAGAGAAGGTTAGGCAAAATTCAGGGCAAATAATATCTCAAAGAGAAGGGAGACTAGAAAATAAAAATAGCAAACCTCTAACAGAAGTAGCAAACCGCGGTAGAATCAAGGAACAGTGGAAAGAAGGACTTGCGAATCAAAGTAGAGAAAGGGAAATTAAACTGAAAGAATCAAACAGGCTCCAGCAATTATATTTAGTGGGAGGATTAATTGACGAGTGCATGGGATGGGAATAGTTATAGTGAAGCCCAAAATATACATTTAATTAATGTACTTGTATATAATTGTAAATATTTGGCATCAGAGGGTAGTGTAAAATAAGTAGTAGTATATTAAGGAGTGAATAAATAGATGTATAGTGGTTAAATCCCAGGGAAAGTGTTGAAAAAAAAAAAAATAAATAAATAAAATATATATATATATATATAAAAAAAATTTTACACAGGTATAAAATTTTTTTGGGAAAAGTGGCGGCAATTGTAAGAATATTGAAAATCTTACAAAAATTTCTGATTTTTTTATTTGGAAAATTAGTTCTTTTTGTTTAGATTCTTGCCACTAATGAGATATAGGAATAAAATCTGCAGTTTTGAAATCAAATTTATTCTGGTAGGGGCTGAAAATATTAAAAAATTTCCCATTTGTAAAATTTCCTACATAACACTGGCAGAACCAAATTAGTTGTCCTGGGAATGATAGCGAAACGAAAACAGAACAATTTGCCTTACTTTCGCTAAAACAAGGAACACTGCGGAAGGCACAGCGGGTGGCTTACTCGACTACAAGTGAGGGTTATTCCGAGACACTTTAGTACAGCCAAATTACCGCAGACAGGAAATCGGTTCGTAAACACACGCACAAGTTCCCAAAAACAGATGCTATAGTCACGGATGTCGTTTCCTTGTGGTTTTAAATTGCCTTAGAGACGAAGTGTTATATGTGTAGGGTAATGTGTTGTTTTGGAAGTATCCGGCTACTTCAAAGGAACACACCAGATGGCCACAGATCCAACAGGTGGAGAATAGAGAGTATTGTTCACGTGCTACGGGGCAGGCTGACCGAGGCTTTTCAACGAATTAAAGGAAAAATAATAAATAAAGAAAGAGGGGATTGGTAGGAACCACTGTGTAGAGGCGTGGAAAACTCCGAAGCAAATTGAGGATAGAGGAGAAAAAAGGAATACAGGGAGGAGAGTGAAAGGGTAGGAGGATGAAGAGAGACCTGTGTGAGCTATGTGGGAGTGTGGGTTTTTTTTTTGGTGGTTTTAAGAAATGGAAGTAGTCAACGGAAACAGCTGTTAAGATTTTCGTCAGCGTAAATAAAAGAAGTGAGTAACAGTTAATATTTGAGGGTTTTGTCGTCGGAAAAAAATTATGTGTTAGCAATATCTGAGTTTTCGGAGCGTGAGGGAGAGTGCGGAGATTAAGCCAGTCCGGCATTAGAAGGCAAGAGCAATGGCCGTCTTTACGAGACAAACCGTCATGGATAGTGACCGTGTGATACGAGCACTGTCAAATAATGCTTAGTTTAATAAGAAGCTTGTGCAAGATAGAGTAAAGAAGAGTAGCTTCGGTGCACTCTCTCCTTGTGGAAAGATAGCCGACTAGGGTGAAAAAAGGCCTCAGGAAGGAAAGATAGCAGTACCCGTAGCCATGGAGTAAGACCGTGCGACAAAGTGCCAGTTCAGTTCAGATATACAGTGAGGACATCTAAATGCCAGAATTGTGATCCTTACTAGAGAAATTAGCCAGGAGTCCCAGAATGAATGCCCTGAAGTACGACGACGACATTTTCAGCTAAGAATGGAAGGATCTCAAACAGCGAAGCACGACAAAAGAAAAATTAAGTAAGTGGCTAACTTAATATTCGCATTATCTTAAAGGACTTTAGGACCCTAATAAATGATTAGGGAGGATTTATGATACTTAGAGATATATGTACATGTATAAAATTATATACGCAAAGTGGGAGGGATAGGTTAGAAATATAATAGAAATTTGACTGATATAGATTTTGTAATTAGAGAAAGGAACTGAAGAAAAAGATAAGAGTGTTAATGATATTAATGGCTTTTATTACTAATCAAACATATGTCATGTTATAATAAAGGAGAGAAAAAGGGAATATTTGTAATAAGTTGTTCCTGGAAATTGTAGATAAGAATAGCATTTTTAGAAAGGGAGAGTAAGGTCCTAAACCTGTATACAAAGTAAGAAATATGGAGCATGTAAAGAAAATTATGGATAGTGTGCAAGGTAGAAACAATAATAGATTACTGTACTGATATCGTTTGTGTTATAAATTACAGGATAACGTTAATTGAGAATATTCGATATATGAAGTTGAATATATAACTAATACTAAGCAATCACGGTTGAACATTAACTGTATATTTCCCAATTGTTCATTTTGTATGTTGTATATATATATATATATGAAAATAAACTATGTTCATTTTATATATTTGTATGTGTGTAATTGTTGTACTGGACACAAGCCTAACCAATGGGAATTAAACATATAAGAGTTTCTCCCCTATGAACTTAGAATTTTCTGAGAAGTAAAGTCAGATGCGCAAGTGGGGAGGTATTATAAAAGGGAATTATTTAAAGGGGGAAATAATAAATATAACCAAATATATAAAAATAACATTTTCATAAATTCCACCCCCCACAGTATGAATTATCAGATGACACAGATGCCTACAGTAGATATAAACTATTCTGCAATCAAGTCACAAACAAGGTAAGGCAAAGTATTCTCTCTCTGCCAAAGAATGCAAAGATAAACAGCACACTTTTCTTTAGTTATGTAAATGCTAGAAGGAATGGGATGAATCACATGTCCAATAGATATGAATGATTTAACTGTTGATGAACCTGCTCAGAATTAGCATTAGCAGAGGCATTTGATGCAAGAAAGCAAGCTTATGCAGCATCAGCCAAAAAAAAAAAAAAAAAAAAAAACCCACTTCCACTTCACCTCTCTGTTCGTTCAAAATACCTGTCCAGCTGAGCCTTAAACTTATTTAGGCTATCAACCTCCACCACAAGAGATGGAAGTCTGTTCCACCAACCAACCACCCGCAGGCTAAAGGCTAATTTCCGCACGTCTATCCTACATCTGTCTTTCCTCAATTTGAATTTATGCCCTCTCAGGTGATTTTTCTGAGCTAGAGGAAGAATCCCATCAGCATTGAGCATGCTTAAACCATTCAAGGCTTTATACACCTCTATCAGATCACCTCGCTGGTGCCTAGTCTCCAGACACTGTAATTTGCAAAACTTAAGCCTTTCTTCGTAAGAGCACCCCTTTGTTCCATTCACTAATCTTGTTGCCCTTCTCTGTACTCGTTCCAGCAGCTCTACATCCTTCTTGAAATGAGGCCTCCAGACCTGTATACAGTACTCTAGGTGTGGCCTGACCATTGCCTTATACAATGGAATAATCACCTCCTTATCCCTGCTGGAAAAATTCTTGTATATCATTGAAAATACTCCATGAGCTACTCTTGCAGCCCGTCTGCACTGCTCAGAGAACTTCATATCTGCCTGCACAACCACCCCCAAGTCCCTTTCATTCTCTACCACTGTCAGTGTAGTACCACAGAGTTGATACGTTGCTCTGGGGTTGCTGTTTCCCATGTGTAGTACTTTACATTTGTCAATGTTAAACTTCATTTGCCACCTCTCAGCCCATCTGCTCAACCTTTCCAGATCCTGTTGCAGCAGCATAGTGTCAGTAGTGTTCTCGACAACCCTGCCAACCTTTGTATCGTCTGCAAACTTGGACATTAAGCTTGATATACCATCATCAATATAGTTTATAAATACAGAAAACAATAATGGACCCAACACTGAGCCCCGAGGGACTCCACTTATAACATTAGTCCACAATGAGCAGTGTCCATTGATTACCACTCTCTGTCTTCTCCCCCTCAACCACCCCTTTATCCATAGCAGCAATTTGCCTCCAATGTCACACTGCTCCAATTTGTGTAGCAGTCTTCCCTGTGCAACAGTATCAAAAGCCTTTCTAAGATCCAAGTATATAATATCAAAGTTATTCCCTGCATCCAGTTCTTTTGTGACTGCATCATAGTATCCAATCAAGTTGGTCAGGCAAGACTTCCCCTTAACAAAACCATGCTGTGTCTGAGCTATAACTGAAGTCTTGTCTAAATGACCCTGCAGTGCTTCTTTAACCAGTGCCTCCATTAATTTTCCTGGAACAGAAGTTAAGCTCACAGGTCTATAATTACTTGTGTCAGCCTTTGATCCTCCTTTGTGAATTGGGGTCACATTTGCACATTTCCAGTCTATGGGTACCTCCCATGAGTCCAAGGAAGCTCTCATAATTATGGCTAAGGGTTTGCTTACTTCCTTTGCTGCCTCCTTTAATATAACTGGATAGATCCCATCCACCCCGGGTGCCTTTCTTGTGTTTATCTTCAACAGTTTCTCCTCCACTTTACTCCCAGTTATTTCAAGATTCTGTAGCTTACTGCTAGAGTTGAATACACCTCTGGCATTCCCCTCGCTGAATAACTCCTCATGTGTGAATGTCGATGCAAAATAGTCATTTAGTTTGTTAGCTACCTGAGCAGGATCATCAACAGTTGACCCATCAATATCAAGTGGACCAATCTGATTCATCCCCTTCCTTCTAGAGTTTACATAAGTAAAGAACTCTTTGCTGTTTTTCTTTGCATCCCTTGCCAAGGATTTCTCGTAATCTGCCTTCGCCTGCCTAACCTCCTTTGTAACTTGGTTGCATATCAACTTGTATCTATCATAGGCTTCTGTGTCATGTGTTAATTTGTATGTATCCCATGCATTTTTCTTCTCTGCCATATGCCTCATTAGTTCATCTGACATCCATTTTGGCCTAAACCTTGAACAATATTTCTTAGTTGGTATGTAAAGCCTAGTAGCTTCCAAGATAAGTTCTTTGAATGCTTCCCATTTTGAATTTGCTGTTGGTAACATCATCAGTTGGTCCCACTGTATAGAATTTAAATACTGTCTCAGTCCATCGTAGTCGCCTTTACGGAAGCAATAACCCTTCCCTTTACCCCTAATGGTAGTTACCTCTTTGAGTAAATCCCACTTCAGCACACTGTGATCACTGCCACCTAGTGGTTCATTTATCTGCAGATTCTTAATGCATGAAGAATCACTGCTGATAATCAAATCAAGAGTATTACTCCCTCTAGTTGCCTCCCAAACATGCTGATGTAGAAAACAATCATCCAATAAATCCACAAAAGCCCTGCTGATGTGTGAGTAACCAGTCCCCAAATTCCAGTCAATATCTGGGAAATTAAAATCTCCCATTATAAGACTCTCTGATTTACTGGCCCACTCTATTTCCCTGTACAGTTCCTTATTATACTCATCAGAGTCATTAGGCCTATAGCACACTCCTACTCTCAATTTTGATCTTCCAATGCTTATGTCACACCAAACTGACTCAACACTGCACTGTCCAGCGATGTCGACTGGCTTCACTTCCTTGGTTTTTATGTGTTTCTTAACTAATAGCATAACCCCTCCCCCCTTCCTATCCTGTCTATCCTTTCTGTAGACGCTGTACTCCCCAAATTCCAGTTCTGCATCCCTTATATCTGTGTGACACCACGTCTCTGATATCCCAACAATATCTGCCTTTGATGTTTTGAGCAATACCTCAAATTCATCAAATTTATTTACTAAACTCCTAGCATTGGTGTACACGCAAGTATACCTGCACCTGTTTCTATTCTTAGCTACCCTAACACAACCCATGTGTTTACTTGTACCACAATGGCTCCCAGCAGTCTCTGAAATACCATGCATCTTGTTTTTCAGGCTTCTGCTCATTCTAATAGAAGCAGTGCAAGAATCTCTTTCACCTCTGCCAGTGGCTACTGTCAATCTATTGGTCTTTGTCTCCCCCAAGCTAGCAGTTTTCCGACCCACCTAACACTGCCTCGATAGCATCAGCAAATATTCTTGCACCCTTTCTATTTAAGTGTATCCCATCCCTGTAGAAGCAATCTCTCCTGTTAACAAGTACTGTCCAGGCTGAAAAAAATTCTACCCCTTGAGCCTTGCACAATCTTTCCAGGGCCGAATTGATCGACAAGGCTCTCATCATATACTCCCTCCTATCGTGTCTGGGCAGAATTGCAGACACTTTCAAATTCAACCCTAATTCTCGGCTTTTGTTCAACAGTGACCTGTACTTGTTAAGTAATTCTGCCGGTCTCCTACTCTTAATATTATTAGTGCCAACGTGTACAACTATATCACCTTTTGTGCCCTTAAAAGATGATATTCGCTCTACAACGTCATCAACCTTTGCCTCTGGCAGACATACCCTGGTCCTGTTCCACCTATCTTTTTTACAAAGCATGTTCCCCGTTTCCCTGACAATAGAGTCACCAACAACTACTAGTTCCTTCGGGATGTCACAAAGGAACTGGATGTAGAAATTTGAGGCATATAATGCAAGAAAGCAAGTTTATACAGCATCAGCCAAAAAAAAAAAAAAAACCTTCCCATTTCACCCATTCGGTCACTCCAAATGTTCGTCTAATTCAGCCTTAAATTTATTTAGGCCAGTGGTCTCAAACTCAAATTGCATGTGGGCCGAATGCACGATCTGAAAGCAGCTGACAGGGCGGAATTTTTTTTTTAACAAAATGCAAGTGAATATATACAGTGAAACTTCTCCTAACGGACACCTCTCTTTAACGGACATCTCTCTACAACGGACATTTTCAAATTCTCCAACTCTCCTCTGTTGGTTTTAACGAGTTTTCAGCTTCTGTCTAGCGGACATTCTCTGTAACAGACGCGGACAGGCAATCTGTACTGTTTCGTTTAGATTAGCACTTAATTTGATCTGCCCATAACGGACAGCGGGCGAGCTCACGGCCCTTTTTCTAGGAATGTTTCTTCCACGTATTGCCTCAATCGTGTGTTTATTTTCTATTTCCGATTCTCTGAATTAAGATTTACGTCGCGGTTCTAAACCCTTTTTCAAGAATTTTAAGGCACTTGTAAAACTTCGGATGAATTCGGTGTGTGCAGGGGGGGGGGGAGTTTTGTCGGCCTTTCGTCTTTTGAGTTTCAGTTTTCAGTTTTGTTCAGTGTCGTGTGAAGTGCACATCTTCTCGTAAACATTTAACTTTAAAAGATAAAGTCGAAAAAATAGTGTTCGCAATCTCGCTGCAAAATTCAAAATCGGGAAGACACGGGTAAGCGACATCCTAAAGAAAAAAAATTAACTGCTCAAACAATTTTGGCAACACGTAAATGATCAGGTTCAAAAATCATTCCCGAAAACTGTTGGACTTCAAATTGACAATGTTACGTATGAGTGGTTTTGTCGCACATGTGCTAAAAAAATTCCCATTAATGGCCCTATTATTAGAGAAAAGGCTTTGGAGGTTGCGAAATCTATGGGAGTAAACGAGTTCAAAGCTTCTGTGGGATGGCTAGACAAGTTCAAAACTTGGCATAAAATTTCTTGGAAAACCATAAGTGGTGAAGGTGGATCTGTTGATACTGGGGTTGTAACAGAGTGGACCATCAAATTGGAAGATTTATGTCGTGATTTTGAAGCTAAGGATATTTACAACTGTGATGAAACAGGGTTGTTTTTTAAAGCTCTTCCTGAAAAAACAATGAGTCTAAAAAACGAAAAGTGCCAGGGCGGAAAAATTTCTAAGGAATGCTTGACTGTACTATTGTGTACAAATATGCTGGGAGACTTTGAACAACCTCCTGTTATAGGAAAACCACAAAATCCTCGTTTCAAAGGCATAAAGTTGAATCTTTTGAATGTTGACTGGAAGTCTAATAAAAAAACGTGGATGACACAAGATATCATGAGCGAATGGATAAGTAACTTTAACCAAAACATGATTCGTCAAAACAGAAAAATTATTCTTTTCGTGGATAATGCTGCATCTAACCAGCACACTGAATTCTATCATTCAAATCGTTTTTCTGCCACCAAACACAACTACAGAGTGTCAGTCCTTGGATCAAGGGATAATAAAAAAATTTAAACTTCACTACAGAAAACGTGTTTTAAGACATCTCATTGCAAACATGAACAATGTAACATGTGCGAGTGACCTTGCAAAGAAACTCAGCATCCTAGATGTGATTCAATGGATTTCCTCTTCAGTAAACGCAATTAGAAAACAAACTGTCGTCACCGTTTTGTAAAGTCTGGCTTCTCAAACGCAAAAATTGAAGTTGTGAACAGCAATGTGGAGCACCAAGAAGAACAAGAACTTCAACATCTATTGGTAATGTACGATACTTCCGCTACAAGTGACCCTAGCTACAAAGATATAAACTCGAACCTCACTACAGAAGATGGTGCTCTAGATATCAACGACAATATCATCGATATTTTTCAAGAAGTTCCTCATGAGGATGAAGAAATGGAAGGAGGTCATTCTGTCGAAGAACATATTAACGACGAACCACCGATGAAAATTGAAGAAGCACTCATACAAATCAATCGTTTAAAAATGTTTTTCGCCCCTGAAGAAGATACTGAAGGACTTTTGATGGTTTCTTCACTCCAAACAAATGTTGAAAACAAATTTATCAGCCGGAAGAAGGTGCAGAAGAAAATAAGTGATTACTGTATGTATTTTTCTTAAGATAAAGTCATGATATGCATAGCACAATTGTTTGTATATTATTTACAAAAATATTGTGCAAAATCTGTATATAATTTAATTTTACATTAAACGTTTAACGATGTTTCTTTATCTCTTGTGTATGTAATTGTATATTATTTACAAAAATATTGTTCAAAATCTGTATATATTTTAATTTAATTTTACATTAAACGTTTAATGATTTTTCTTTCTTTCTTTTTTTTTTTTCTCCCTCAGACTTCTTGTTAGCGGACACCTCTCTAACGGACACATTCTCATTCCCCATGGCTGTCCGTTAAAGGGAAGTTTCACTGTATATATATTGCACCGTACTTAGCCCTAATGTATGGATACCACCCCTTTATAGCTTGGTGTTACGCGTGTGTGTGGTGTGCTGCGTGTAAGTTTATAAGTTTGGAAATTCTCTTTCTTTTATTTATTAAATTTTTCTTCGACACATACAGAAAAAATACATATGTTTGTATGTAAATAATTATAAACTTCTTTATTTCTTAATACAACTTGACACTTGATGGCGTTTCGATTCTGATAAAGTTTGTGGCCTTGGAAAAAAATTACTAGAAACTATCTTCATCACGGATTGTAGATGCTCATCGGTCAATCGGGTTCTTTTTCTTAGACTTATTAATTTTCTGTGAGAAAAACTGTTCACATATAAATGTACTCCCAAACAAAGCGATTATTCTTATTGCAAAAATTCGTAACTGAGGATATTTATCTTTTGACAAGTACGAATAAAAGTTAATCAAATCTGTATCTTCAAATCTTTCAATAAGATTTATATCACACTCTAAATTAATTATCTCTATTTGTAGATTTTCTGATGAGTTATTCACGTTTGTTTTTAATGGTAATGAAAATAATGTAAAATCGGACTCCAAATCATTAAAATCTTTAAATCTTTCTTCAAATTCTTGTCGTAATAATGCTATTTTTCTTGCATATCCTTTAGATTTTTCATTTGAAATAATACGGCAGGATTTAAGATGTAGGAAATGTGTGAAATTTTTTGATTCCAGTTGTTTCCCATAATTGCAATTTAACTTTAAATGCTTTAATAAAAGCATATATGTCAGTGATAAGTTTATTCTCTCCTTGCAGCTCTTTATTGAGAATATTTAAATAGCAGGTTAAGTCAACAAGAAATGCTAAATCTGTTATCCATGTATCATTATGTAGCTCGTCAATGGTTTTATTTTTTTGTGTCATGAAAATTTTGATTTCATTTATTAAATCAAAAAAACTGTTTTAATACAGCTCCTCGACTTAACCACCTCACCTCGTTATAATAAATCATTTCTCCGTACTCATTTTCAATTTCTTCAAGCAATGCAACAAATTCTTGATGATTCAGAGCTCGTCCACGGATCAAGTTTACTGTTTTAGTTACTGTTTCCATAACATTATCCATCTGCAAACTTTTGGCACAAAGTGCTTCTTGATGAATAATGCAATGTATAGTGCAAAAATTATTCTGAATTTTTTCTTCTTTCACTACATTTCTTAATTTTACCACTACTCCATTTTTTTTTACCAACCATAGCAGCTGCACCATCACTTGCAAATCCAACCATTTTATCCCAACTTAATTTATATTTATCTATTATAGTTTTTATTTCAGAAAAAATATCCTGTGCACCGGTTTTTCCTTTCATAGGAATTATTTCCAATAATTCCTCAATTACTTCAAATTCATCAGTAACACCTCGTACGAAAACAGCAAGTTGTGTTATATCTGTGATGTCCGTACTCTCATCAACTGCTATTGAGAATGCTGCAAAATCTATACTTTTTTCTTTTAACTGACATCATAAATCACTAGCGATTTTGTTAATACGTTCTGCTACCGTGTTGGCTGACAAACTAATATTTTTAAATAATTGTTGTTTGTCAGGACAAAGAAGTTCAGCAGACTTAATCAAACAATCTTTAAGGAATTCGCCATCAGTAAATGGTTTTGATCATTTTGCAATGATGTGCGGGAGAGCAAAACTTGCGTGAACTGTTGCTTCACTGGATTTATTAGCTTCAGTAAAAAAAAATTTTGTTGTCATTGTAAGCCAGATTTCATAAACTGTAACTTTTCTTCCCTCAATTTGCCTTCCAACATTTCAAATTTTTCTTTATGATTTGTTTCGTAATGGCGACGTAAATTGTATTCTTTTGGAAATATTCCCTTATTACAAATAAAACATACAATTTTATTGCGCGCAACACCACAAAAGTACATAATTTCCCATTTATCTTGAAAAACACGTCCTTCTTCGTCCACTTTTCTTTTACCCTTTAAAGACATGGCTTGCAGTTTAATCTCTTAATTAAAATCACTATTATTATTTTATTTACAACTTTAATTTAACACGATGAATTTTTGTATGAAAGCAACACTCAAAAGTTATGCACAATTCTAAACAATAGGTATTGATATAATGTAGAATCTACGTTATATCAATACCTATCGTTTATCATTAGATCTACATTGTAGGCCTAACAACAAGCACAAATAAACAGATTTTATAAGCCGTACGTTAGTTTGTCTCCATCTATATAGCAATATGAACTGTGCAGCTGTGCATCCAGCTAACCAACTAGTAACTGACTCAAGGAAAATATATATCAGAAGTACCAACTCAATAGAAAAATCAGAAACACCAGAATACTGAAGCGCCACCCACTGTCGGCTGGCGAACTAAATTTACTGATTGTACCGACGTGGGAAGTTCTCCCACCTTATCCCAGTCATGTGGCCTGGCATACAAGCATACAGTAACAAAGACAAAGTCCCAACCTATTCATTCTATCTCTTTTTCCTTCAATAGCAGTCGCGCACATAAGCTCAGTCCATATCTCTATGTCTCTAAAACTATAAGCACCGTATTTATAACAAATACATAATTTAAATGTATTCGCAGGCCTTGTAAAATTGCTTCGGGGACTGGATGCGGCCCGCCAGTTTAAGACCACTGATTTAGACTATCAACTTCCACAATAACAGATGGAAGTCTGTTCCAGCAATCAGCTACCCGCTGGCTAAAGGCAAACTTCTGCACATCGATTCTACAACTGTCTTTCCTCAATTTGAATCTATGCCCCCTCAGGTTCTTAATCTGAGCAAGCATAAGTATCCCATCCGTCAGAATTGAGCCTGCTCAAACCATTCAAGGCCTTATACAGCTTGATCAAATCACCTAGTCTCCAAATGCTGCAACTTGCAGACCTTGAGCCTTTCTTCGTAAGCGCACCCCTTTGTTCCTCTCACCAATCTTGTTGCCCCCCCCCCTGTACTCGTTCTAGCAACTCTACATCCTTCCTAAAATAAGGCCTCCAGACCTGTATACAGTACTCAAGGTGTGGCCTGACCACTGCCTTATACAAAGGGATAATCACCTCCTTGTCTCTGCTAGCAAAATTCCTATATATCATTGACAAACCTCCATGACCTGCTCTGGCAGCCCATCTTCACTGCTCAGAGAACTTCATATCTGACTGCACAATTACTCCCAGGTCTTTTTCATTCTCCACCTCCGAGTGTAGTACCACACAGTTGGTATGTTTCTCTTGGGTTACTGCTACCCATATGGAGCTTTTGATACTGTTCCACGTGTGAAAGGGTTATGGACAAACAGGAGCAGTGTAACATTATCGGCAAATTACTGCTACGGATAAATGGATGGCTGAGTGGCAAGGAAAATAGTGTAGTTTTTAATGCGCACTGCTTTTTTGAACTAATGCTATTAATGTTAATTCACTGCTGTCCGTACTGTTTTCAATATTTATTAATGATACTGACGCAAGAGAATCAATTTAACATCTAAGTTTGCTGATGATACAAAGGTGGGCAGGATTATTAATGACAATGATCAAGGTAATTACTCCAATGAAAGCTTTGAAAATAAAGAGGTGGACTGAGAAATGACAATTGCGATTTGACATTGATAAATGCAAGGCAGTGAATTTGGTGAGCAGAATCCAAGAACATAGTAATAGAATGGTATCACACTCAAGTCAGTGGAGAACTTTTAAAAGACTTTGGGATAATGATACAGTCCAAAATGAAGTTGGGCTGTACAACATGTCTACTAGGATATCTCATGGAGTTCTATCAATAACATAGGAATTTTGACAGCAGAGACCTTGTATATGACAGAAATCTAGTCCATATACCTAGAAAGTTGCTCATCGCAATAGGTATCTTCAGTTGCTAGATCCTCCCCAGATATCTAGCAACTGAAGATCCCTGTAGACCAGAGTAGAACCAGAGAGGTATAACCAGTGGAGGTGGATCAGACATTTCTTTACTGGTAGGTTCTATCTGTTTATACTCTAAAATTAGTACATAAGCATCTCTCCTCAGTAAAACATTATCTGATGTAATGTTATGCCTTACCACTAACCAATTAGAGTCTTAACGTAATGAGACACCTGATATCCACAAAAGCATTATCACACATGTAACACCTACACACTTGTACTCTTAAAATATGTGAATTGGACCGTTGAGTACATGTAGCCTGAGTCATGAAGAACACAGATCTGTTGGATACACGTACCCTTGATGTTATAGACAAATGTATGTAGCAAACTGCTCCTTTTAATTCAGGTGTATCTTGTACGTAGTATTATTGGTTTACCAATAATACTACATACAAGATACACCTTAGGTGGGTCGGAAAACAGCTAACTTGGGGGGGGGGATTCACAGACAAAAAGGTTAAAAGTAGCCGCAGGCAGAGGTGAAGGCAATTTTTGCACTACTTCTATTAGAATAAGTAGCGCATGGAGCGAGAGGTGCTGGGGGGTTCAGGGACTGATGGCAGTCATCGTGAAACAGGTGGGTACGTGGGATGTGTTAGGGAGAATAAGAATAGATGCATGCATGTATACCAATGCTAGAAGTATAGTAAATAAATTTGAAGGGTTGGTCAAGACATCAAAGGCGGGTATTCCTGGGATATCAGAGACATGGTGTCACACAGATATTAGGAATGCAGAATTGGAATTTGGTGAGTACAATGTATACAGAAAGGATAGACAGGATAGGAAGGGAAGAGGTGTTATGCTGTTAATTAAGAAAAACAAAATCAAAAGAAGTGCATCCAGTTGATATAGATGAACAGTGCACTGTTGAGTCAGTTTGGTGCGACATAAGCACTGCAAAAGCAAAAAGAGTAGGAGTGTGTTATAGGCCTAATGACTCGATTGAGTACAATGAACAATTGTACAGAGAAATAGAGTGGGCTAGTAAATCAGAATGGCTTATAATGGGGGATTCACTTCACAGATATTGACTGGAACTTGTGTTGGTCACTCGCACACTAGTAAGACTTCTGTGGATTTATTGGATTATTGTTTTCTGCAGCAGCATGTTCGAGAGGCAACCAGAGAGGGTAATACTCTTAATCTGGTTATCAGCAGTGATCATTTGTGTATTAATAATTTGCAGATAAAGGAACCACTAGGTGGCAGTGATCAGAGTGTACTGATGTGGGATTTACTTAAAGATATAATTACCATCAGGGTTAAAGGAAACAGTTTTTGCTTCCATAAAGGTGACTACAGTGGTCTCAGATAGTTTTTAAATTCTGTACAATGGGATCAACTGCTGATGTTACAATAGCAAATTCTAAGTGGGAAGCATTCAACGAATTAATTGTGGAAGCTACTAAAAGTTTCATACCTATTAAAAAATATTGTTCAATATTTAGGCCTAAATGGTTGTCAAATGAACTAATGAGGCTCGTGGCAGACAAGAAAAATGCATGGGATGCATATATATTATTAGGCAACACAGAAGCCTATGGCAGATATAAGCTAGTCTGTAATCAAGTCACAAAGGAATTTAGGCAGGCAAAGGCAGATTATGAGAAATCTTTGGCAAAGGATGCTATGAAAAATAGCAAGGATTTCTTTACTTATATAAACTTTAAAAGGAAGGGGATGAATCTGATTGGTCCACTTCATATCGATGGTTCGACCATTGATGATCCTGCTCAAATAGCAAACAAACTGAATAAGTGTTTTGCATCTACATTTACACATGAGGAGTTATTGAAGGAGGGGAATGCCAGAAGGTTATCAAATTGTAGCAGGCTGCTTAATGATTTTGTAATAACTGAGTGCAAAGTGGAGGAGAAATTGTTGAAGTTAAACATAAGAAAGGCACCTGGGGAGGATGGCATCTATCCAGTTATATTAAAGGAGGCAGCAAAGGAAGTAAGCAAACCCTTAACATGATTATGAGAGCATCCTTGAACTCAGGGGAGGTCAACACGAACTGGAGATGTGCAAATGTATCCCCAATTCACAAAGGGGGATAAGAAGGGTGACATGAGTAATTACAGACCAGTTAGTTTAACTTCTGTTCCAGGTAAAATAATGGAGTCACTGGTTAAAGGTGCATTGCAGGATCATCTAGACAAGACTGCAGCAACAATTCAGACACAGCATGGGTTTGTTAAGGGAAAGTCTTGTCTGACAAATTTGATAGGATATTATGATGTGGTTACAAAGGAACTGGATGCAAAAAATAATTTTGATATCATTTATTTGGATTTCACAAAAGCTTTTGACACTGCTGCGCATGGAAGACTACTGTACAAATTGGAGCCGAATGGTATTAAGGGTAAGTTGTTACAATGGATAATAGGATGGTTGAGTGGGAGAAGACAGAGGGTGGTAATCAATGAGTGCTGCTCTCCGTGGACTAATGTTATTAGTGGAGTCCCACAGGGTTCGGTGTTGTGTCAACTGTTGTTTTGTATATTTATCAGTGATATTGATGAAGGTATATCAAGATTAGTGTCGAAATTTGCAGATGATATAAAGGTTGGCAGGGTTGTGAAAGACAGTAATGGCAGTGTGCTACTGCAACAAGATCTAGAAAATTTGGGAAGATGGGCTGAGAAGTGGCAACTGAAGTTTAACATTGACAAATGCAAAGTATTGCATATGGGTAGAAGTAACACCAGTACTACCTTAAGTGTAGTATCAACTGTGTGGTACTACACTTAAGGTGGTAGAAAATGAAAAATACTTGGGAGTAATTGTGCAGTCAGATATGAAGTTTTCTGAGCAATGCAGACAGGCTGCCAGGGCAGGTCACATGGGGTTTTGTCAATGATATACAGGAATTTTACTAGCAGGGAAAAGGAAGTGACTGTCCCTCTGTACAAGGCAATGGTCAGGCCATGCCTTGAGTACTGCATACAGGTCTGGAGGCCTCATTTTAGGAAGGATGTAGATTTGCTTGAGCATGTACAGAGAAGGGCAATAAGATTGGTGAGGGGAATGAAGGGATTCTCTTACCAAGAGAGGCTTAAGTTCTGCAAATTGCAGCGGTTGAAGAATACACACCTGCGAGGTGATCTGATTGAGGTGAATAAGGCCTTGAATGGGTTGAGCACGCTGAATTCTGATGGGATTTTCCACTTGTTCAGATTATGAACCTAAGGGGGCATAAATTTAAATTGAGGAAAGACAGATGTAGAATAGATGTGCGGAAATTTGCCTTTAGCCAGTGGATGGTTAATTTCTGGAACAAACTTCCATCTGTCGTTGTGGAAATTGATAGGTTAAATTTAAGGAAGAACTGGACAAACATTTAGAGGGAATTGTGTAAACTTTTTTTTTTGGCTGATGCTACATAAGGTCATACGCTTGCTTTCTTGCATCACATGCCACTATTACTACCACTACTACATTGTTTTGTTCGTGCACTTATGCCTCTGGCCCTTTTCTCTTGCCACAAGTTAGCCTGACCACAAGATTTATAGTGAAGGAACCATATTTTTGCTGTATTCTGAGGTCTAGCTAATAGGAAGATTTCAGAATGAAAAACCACGCCAATTCAATGCTGGAAGTCTATTCTCCATGTTGCAGAATAGGTCTTTAAAGTACGAGATTGTTGTCCTAGTATATTAACCACTAGTCAATCACATAAGTTCGCAGACGTTTTCTGGAACATCAATATCAATGATTAAACTTGTCTGGAAATCTGGTATACACATTGCACCTTGAATAATAATAAGAGTTGAACGTCGTAATCTCCATTGGAAGAATGATGGCTAGAAGAACCCCCGTGGAACACATTCCTGGAAAAGCATTGCAGTAACTTCTCCTTAATTGCAATATATGTGCATGAGGGCATTTTCTTCAAGAAGAGTTTGATTTCATTCAGGTTGAACTTCACTGCCATTCTATCAGTATGACAGTAGCCACTGGCAGAGGTGAAAGAGATTCTTGCACTGCTTCTATTAGAATGAGCAGAAGCCTGAAAAACAAGATGCATGGTATTTCAGAGACTGCTGGGAGCCATTGCGGTACAAGTAAACACATGGGTTGTGTTAGGGTAGCTAAGAATAGAAACAGGTGCAGGTATACTTGCGTGTACACCAATGCTAGGAGTTTAGTAAATAAATTTGATGAATTTGAGGTATTGCTCAAAACATCGAAGGCAGATATTGTTGGGATATCAGAGACGTGGTGTCACACAGATATAAGGGATGCAGAACTGGAATTTGGGGAGTACAGCGTCTACAGAAAGGATAGACAGGACAGGAAGGGAGGAGGGGTTATGTTATTAGTTAAGAAACACATAAAAACCAAGGAAGTGAAGCCAGTCGACATCGCTGGACAGTGCAGTGTGGAGTCAGTTTGGTATGACATAAACATTGGGAGATCAAAATTGAGAGTGGGAGTGTGCTATAGGCCTAATGACTCTGATGAGTATAATAAGGAACTGTACAGGGAAATAGAGTGGGCCAGTAAATCAGAGAGTCTTATAATGGGAGATTTTAATTTCCCAGATATTGACTGGAATTTGGGGACTGGTTACTCACACATCAGCAGGGCTTTTGTGGATTTATTGGATGATTGTTTTCTACATCAGCATGTTCGGGAGGCAACTAGAGGGAGTAATACTCTTGATTTGATTATCAGCAGTGATTCTTCATGCATTAAGAATCTGCAGATAAATGAACCACTAGGTGGCAGTGATCACAGTGTGCTGAAGTGGGATTTACTCAAAGAGGTAACTACCATTAGGGGTAAAGGGAAGGGTTATTGCTTCCGTAAAGGCGACTACGATGGACTGAGACAGTATTTAAATTCTATACAGTGGGACCAACTGATGATGTTACCAACAGCAAATTCAAAATGGGAAGCATTCAAAGAACTTATCTTGGAAGCTACTAGGCTTTACATACCAACTAAGAAATATTGTTCAAGGTTTAGGCCAAAATGGATGTCAGATGAACTAATGAGGCATATGGCAGAGAAGAAAAATGCATGGGATACATACAAATTAACACATGACACAGAAGCCTATGATAGATACAAGTTGATATGCAACCAAGTTACAAAGGAGGTTAGGCAGGCGAAGGCAGATTACGAGAAATCCTTGGCAAGGGATGCAAAGAAAAACAGCAAAGAGTTCTTTACTTATGTAAACTCTAGAAGGAAGGGGATGAATCAGATTGGTCCACTTGATATTGATGGGTCAACTGTTGATGATCCTGCTCAGGTAGCTAACAAACTAAATGACTATTTTGCATCGACATTCACACATGAGGAGTTATTCAGCGAGGGGAATGCCAGAGGTGTATTCAACTCTAGCAGTAAGCTACAGAATCTTGAAATAACTGGGAGTAAAGTGGAGGAGAAACTGTTGAAGATAAACACAAGAAAGGCACCCGGGGTGGATGGGATCTATCCAGTTATATTAAAGGAGGCAGCAAAGGAAGTAAGCAAACCCTTAGCCATAATTATGAGAGCTTCCTTGGACTCATGGGAGGTACCCATAGACTGGAAATGTGCAAATGTGACCCCAATTCACAAAGGAGGATCAAAGGCTGACACAAGTAATTATAGACCTGTGAGCTTAACTTCTGTTCCAGGAAAATTAATGGAGGCACTGGTTAAAGAAGCACTGCAGGGTCATTTAGACAAGACTTCAGTTATAGCTCAGACACAGCATGGTTTTGTTAAGGGGAAGTCTTGCCTGACCAACTTGATTGGATACTATGATGCAGTCACAAAAGAACTGGATGCAGGGAATAACTTTGATATTATATACTTGGATCTTAGAAAGGCTTTTGATACTGTTGCACATGGAAGACTGCTACACAAATTGGAGCAGTGTGACATTGGAGGCAAATTGCTGCTATGGATAAAGGGGTGGTTGAGGGGGAGAAGACAGAGAGTGGTAATCAATGGACACTGCTCATCGTGGACTGATGTTATTAGTGGAGTCCCTCAGGGCTCAGTGTTGGGTCCATTATTGTTTTCTGTATTTATAAATGATATTGATGATGGTATATCGGGCTTAATGTCCAAGTTTGCAGACGATACAAAGGTTGGCAGGGTTGTCAAGGACACTACTGACACTATGCTGCTGCAACAGGATCTGGAAAGGTTGAGCAGATGGGCTGAGAGGTGGCAAATGAAGTTTAACATTGATAAATGTAAAGTACTACACATGGGAAACAGCAACCCCAGAGCAACGTATCAACTCTGTGGTACTACACTGACAGTGGTAGAGAATGAAAGGGACTTGGGGGTGGTTGTGCAGGCAGATATGAAGTTCTCTGAACAGTGCAGACGGGCTGCAAGAGTAGCTCATGGAGTATTGTCAATGATATACAGGAATTTTTCCAGCAGGGATAAGGAGGTGATTATTCCATTGTATAAGGCGATGGTCAGGCCACACCTAGAGTACTGTATACAGGTCTGGAGACCTCATTTCAAGAAGGATGTAGAGCTGCTGGAACGAGTACAGAGAAGGGCAACAAGATTAGTGAATGGAACAAAGGGGTGCTCTTACGAAGAAAGGCTTAAGTTTTGCAAATTACAGTGTCTGGAGACTAGGCACCAGCGAGGTGATCTGATAGAGGTGTATAAAGCCTTGAATGGTTTAAGCATGCTCAATGCTGATGGGATTCTTCCTCTAGCTCAGAAATATCACCTGAGAGGGCATAAATTCAAATTGAGGAAAGACAGATGTAGGATAGACGTGCGGAAATTTGCCTTTAGCCAGCGGGTGGTTGGTTGGTGGAACAGACTTCCATCCCTTGTGGTGGAGGTTGATAGCCTAAATAAGTTTAAGGCTCAGCTGGGCAGGTATTTTGAACGAACAGAGGGGTGAAGTGGAAGTGGGTTTTTTTTTTTTTTTTTTTTTTTTGGCTGATGCTGCATAAGCTTGCTTTCTTGCATCAAATGCCTCTACTAATGCTAATGCTATCCCCCCCCCACCTACCTCAACAATTTCAGAAAGCAGGTTGGGAAAACCTTTGGCTGTTTCTGAATTCTCACTAGCAGCTTCTCCTGTCAATTTTATATTATGCAATCCTGCATGGAGCTTTTATCTCTGAAACTATCCCCAACTTGCATTAAATTGATCAAAATTACTATCCTCACTATCACCTTCTCCCATACGAGTTTTCTAATTCTCATATCTTTTTCCTTCTCTTGAATCATTGTGTCATTAACTGGAATTCAATGCATACATTTTTCATCAATCCATATTTTCAAAAGTCTTTCCATTTATTTTATAATGCTACCACACACACATGAGTAGATGTAATTCAATGACTAATCAAATCCATTTTCGTGTTTGATAATTCACTCTTTATCCTTCACTATCATGCCTATATGTTTGAGCATGCTAACCCTAATGTACAGGCATGCCTTCACCACTAGCTCTTATTATTTTCATTTTATATTCAAAAGAAATTGCATGTCTTTTCTTTATCATTCCATCAGCTCCAGGGGCACCCTTACTTTGGTTTCTCTTTTTGCTTATCTGAACCACAAAGTAATACACCAATCTACAAATTATTGTTCCGCTAAAACAAGTAACTGTGAACAAGTAACCACAACAGAAACGGATCTGAGACTGCTGAAATAATACAGAAAGCAAAACCAAAACCTTTTAGTTTTACTTCTGGATTTATAAGGCATGTTAACTTATCCTCACATAAATAAATTTTGCTTATACTACAGGAAGAACACAGGGATCACAGGGGTTGTTTACAAAGATAACATTAAGGTGCACTAAAAATGTGCATAACTGCAAATATATGTATGTATATCTGAATGGAATGTAGATATCACCAGATGGACAGTAACCAAGTGTCAATTGTATGTGGTTACTTGAACAAATATTTAAAACTTTGAAAAAGTTGAGTAAACTAAATAAAGGCATCTTTACCAGGACTCGGCAAATATGTTTGCCATAGTGACTTCTTTGCAACTAGTATTTTACAGATTAGTCTAGTAGCTGTGAGAATCTACTGCTGGTTATTTATTTTACAACAGTTCTGTACCATATCTTGTAAGAATTGGCACAACTTTCAACAGAAGTACAGTACAGACGTTTCAGTACAAAAGCTAAACTACTGACAGCATTATTTATGGAACAAATCTTATTGGTCAAAAGAATATGAAGAAGAATAAATGGCTAACCAATCATATCCAGATTCTGTTAAGACAGTGCAAAAATTAAAATTACCTGGAAAGAATTCCACAAATGGTTTCTTCTTCAATATTCATACAATAAACTTTATCCTTTTTTAATTGATCATTCATGAAAGCATTACAATTATCTTATTATATTTATCTTATTGAGCTTTGTTTGCATGTATAATAGCATAAGTTGGGTTCATAACTTGGGGAGTGACCTGGTAATTTATCATTTCTTGTTTTTTGTTTTTTTGATATGTTGCTTCAATATATTGTTAACATTTAATACAGCATTTACAATTAATTTAATATATATATAAGTTAATTATGTAAAAAACTTAAAAGATTTTAATTTTTTTAGAGTTTAATTATCAGTTTACTGACCAATATAGCGCTTTTGCTGCCTTGGTAAAAAAAAAAAAAAAAAACCCGAATAGATAAGAAAATACAAATTATATAATTTCCCTCCTCATACATGTGACTATCCAGTTGACTTTTCAATTTATTCAAACTGTCAGCCTCAACTGCCTGCAAGGGCAAATTGTTCCAGAAATCGATGACTTGCTGGCTGAAAAAAAACTTCCTACAATCTAATCTAAAGCTCAACCCCTGTAATTTTTATTTATGGCCCCTAGTTCTGGAATTCTTTATAACAGTGAAAATTCCACCTTCATTCATTTTACTAATCCCTCTCAGGGCCTTATAAACCTCAATCAGGTCACTTCTAAGGTGCATGGTTGTGAAGCTCTGTAGCCCACATAATCTGAGTCTTTCCTCATATAGTAGTCCTTTTGCCTATCTCACCATTCGCATTACCGATCTTTGTTCCCTGCATCTAGTGCATGAGTAACTGTGTCAAAATAGCCTACTAAGTTAGCTAAACATTATTTTCCCTTAACAAAACAATGCTGTGTGTCCTTCAGAATGCCATTTCTTCCTAAATGTCCCTAGAATGCAAAAGTTTGTAAGATTTTTCCTACCACTAAAGTCAGACTAACCAGTCTGTAGTTGCCAACTTCACTCTTAGAATTACCTTTATGTATTGGCAATACGTTAGCACTTCTCCAATCCAAACGGATTCCCCCCCCCACAAGTCCAAAGATGCCCTCATAATTAACCTCAGTGGTTCAATACACATCTCTCGCAGTTTCCCTCAAAACTATAGGGTATGTTTTGAAGTATCAACTCTGGGAGCCGCACTTGCCTTTATGCTCAAAAGTTTTTCTAATAAACAATCATCTGTAATTACAAAATCACTAATTTGAGAACAGATATTGGCTGCTTTGGAACATTAGCATTATATTAATAATACTAACAAGCAAAGTAAACACTGAAATTTTATATGCAATTGCATATAATCCAAAGTCTACTAATTACAAACAGCTACCTCTGGAGGAGAATACTGCTACCATTTATCAAGTGTGTTACATTAGTTACAAAGTAAATTTTTGTAAACAACAGCACAACATCCTTTCTTCTACTAGAGGTTACACTTATGATAGCAAAAACTATTAAAGGCTAAACTAGACAAAAATATCCATGAACTGACAAGTGATTTATGGAGAAATCACATAACTCCATTTCGGCACTATGATAGGCCAAATAGTTTGGTTTGATTTAGTTTTCTCAAAACACAGTAAATTCTATGGTATAAGAAATAAATACACAGCAAAATTAGTAAATCAGTATGACTGAAGTAATGGCCGCCAAAAGAAAAAAAAATTATACAGTTGAAGAAAAGTTAAAGATTAAAAAAAAAAATTCAGTATATTTCTTGAGTGTGGAGTTCTAGAAGGAATGATCTGCAGCTGGATGAAAGAGGAAGAAAATTGCATTCATTCTTAGTTTCTGCAGAAGATGAAGTAGGCTTCCAAAGAAAGGAAACTAGACTGTGAAAACAGTGATGTGGCGCAATGCTTATACAAGTGGTTTCTACAGAAGCCTAGTGAAGGAGTATCAATAAATGGGGAAATTTTGAAAGCACAGGCACTTAAATTTCATAAGCTACTTGGTGAAGATGACACATTTAAAGCTTCTGAAGGGTGGCTGTGGAGATGGAAGGCTCATCATGAGTTATCCCAGGTTAGTCTTGCAGGCAAATCTACATTTGGTTAAATTACTTTTGGTGAATTGTTTCCTGAATTTCTGCATAATTTGATTCAAGATTGTGAATTCACAGATGAACTGTTGTACAACTGCAATGAAAGAGTGCTGTACTCTAAACTTCTCTCTAATGAATCACTAGACATTGAAAAGGCACCCAACAAAAAGGGTGTGAAAACTAACAAAGAGAGAATTACTGTGCACAAACAAGACTGGAAATCACTAGCTAAAGTCATTGTGCATCAGTCAAAGTCCCTGGAGTTTTGAGACCGTAAACATGAAATCTCTACATGATTTATAAAAATAGCTCTAACACTTGAATGACGAGTGATGTTTTTGCTTCATAGTTTGAAAGTGAGTTTGTATCATCGATGAGACACCACTTGGTTTCCAAAAACTTGAAGAAAAGGCTGTTACTGTTGAATTATTGCCCAATTCACCCTTCAGCTGATGTCCTGAAATCAAAAGATGGAAAGATGAGAGTTGTGTTTCTGCCAAGGAACACAACTACACTAATTCAGCCCATGGATCAGGGCATTATTTAAGCCTTCAAAGCCTACTATTGTGAACTTGAATTTCTGAAAACATTAACACTACACTGAAAGACATTGCATACAATATTTGATTAGCTGGGAGAAAGTAAGCTTAACAGCAACTGAAAACTGCCAGAAAAAAAATGTATTGGAAAAGATGAGATCACTAACAATAACCTTGAATTAGCAGCATTTTCAAAACAAGAAGCAATGGCTGCTTGTAACGTATTTGGTGGCAGTCTTGTTGGAAATGACCTTGTTGCTTGAACTGAGGTGAATGGTGAAGCTCCAGGTGCACATTACCTGAGAAAGGAAGAAATCACAGCCTCTGTGAACAGTGGGAAGAATTGACAAATAGATGGCCGGTGACATAGGGAGTGACTAAGAAGATAATAATGTGGATGACTCGTGTAAGGAAAAAAGTATCCGAAATTAACGAAATGCTTGAAAACACTAATGAGGTGATGGTGTCAGAATGATAGTGAACATCTTAATTTATTGCATCTGGCCACTGTTAAGAATTTTGTACTGAAAAATTACTGTCATCAGTTCCAACAAACTAAATTACATGACTACTTCAGAATGGATGTGTAAAATGTCAGTCCATAACAGCATTGTGTATTAGTAGAATGTAAAGGGAATGATATAACCTTTAACATTTTGTCTTTTACTCTGTATACTCATAAAACTTTAGTAAATAAAGTATTTATTTACTAAGTAAAATATATTAAAAAAAAAAAAAAAATGGGGAAAAAATGGTAAAATTTTTTCTGCTATAACACACTGCTTATATCGTGGGTATTAAAGTTGTCTCCTGACACCTGCGTTATATCAAGTTTGCACTGTACTTTGAAGAAATAAAATTAGTGAAGGTGACATGCATTATATTTTGTACAATTTTTCCCCTATCTGTTTTTTTTTTTTTTTTTTTTTTGTGGATTATGCAAGCTACATAAGCTTGCATAATTTTGCAAGCTTATGTAGTGGGTATTAAAGTTGTCTCCTGACACCTGCATTATATCAAGTTTGCACTGTACTTTGAAGAAATAAAATTAGTGAAGGTGACATGCATTATATTTAGTACAATTTTTCCCCTATCTGTTTTTTTTTTTGTGGATTATGCAAGCTACATAAGCTTGCATAATTTTGCAACATGACAAGCATATGTAACATTATTCTAAATATAAAGAGGGATTGAATAAATACTTAGAAGAAATTAAGTCAATGAAGGTGACATACAATGCATTTAGTATGTTTCCTGCTTTTTGTTTTTTTTTCCAGGAAGCAACCTCACTACTCATAACTTCTAATCTGTAAAGCTAAATCTAACATCTAACTAATAATACAGTCCTCTGATGGGTTAGAAATATGCAGAAAACTTACCTGCCCATCTTCATATTCCACTTCTAAAATGTCACCCTTAAAATCCTTTAAAACCTCAGCTCCCTTCCATACTGTTACTGGATCTGGAATCCATACACGTGCTCCCTACAAAATATAATGTTTAATTTTAACTGAATTCAAAGTACAAAGCCAAATTACTATCATAAATGAATACCAATAGTATATATTATCATAACGATTTATGGTGATTTAGTAAATTAACTGCTTTCTGGAGAGAAGGCAAATCTATGCTACTATTTTTTTCCCCCCATTTAATTCTTTAAATGATATCTACATTTACTCAAGGAACATGAATTATGATATCTAAACAGAAGACGAAAAGCTGTTTTTTTTAATATCTTTTAAATAGTTATTCCATATACTGAGAGCACAAAATATGGATGAGGATTAACCCAGCATCACATCAAATGGAATAACCATAGAAAAAGTTGATCAGTAATTGATCTATCAATGTATGGAGAAGGAGTTTTTTACTCTAAAGCCATCACACAACCAGGGGCATGTAATAACCTGAAAACTATATAAAATAATGATTACGTTCATTTAGGTTGTATGCTAACACTTGTTCCACATACATTCCAACAGTAGTTTGAGTTTTTAACCTATGAAAGAGAAATCATGTCTGAAACATTACCTTTGATTACAGAATAAAATAACTATTGAACAGGTCAGTGCCTTTGCACCATGTTTTGTTCGTAGTGAACTGTACAAATCAATAATTGGCATTGTAGCTTTAACATAAAGAATTCCTACTGCTAAGCTTAGATCAACACCCAAGGTTGTTCCTATCTCAAATAAAATTAGGAAAATGGATCAAGGTTTAGTCTAAAAATGTAAACAATGCATTTCTGAAATGAATGAAAGCCAATTTTATTTGAAGAAGGAAAAACATAACTGTTGTAATGTGAAGAGATACTACACATAACTGCTCATATACATCTAGCATTTTCATGCAGCTAAAAGGGGTAACCAAACAGTGAAGGTCATACAGCCATTGCATTTATTTATTTATTGTTATTTTAAATGAAGCTGGTTTATGTTTGTTTAGAAGAATACCAAAGACATTTTTGACTAAATCAAGAATGTGAAACAACTTTCCCACTGAGGGAAAAAAATAAAATAAATAAATAACAGATAATTAGACAAATAAATTTTAAATTTAGAAACTGTAAAAATTGAAACACCCTATGAATACAAATAGTGTTATTACTAGCCATTTGCTGCAATGAAGTTCTGAGGCTTTTGTTACACAGCCAAAAAATAAAATAAAACTACCTGTGTGTTCCTCATTACATAGGTATCTGGACTTCGATTTCCCCAAGTTGTCAGCCTTAACTATCCATGGAGGTAACTTATTCCTAGTAATTAACAACTCACCAACTAAAATATAACTTCCTAAAATCCAATATACATTTCTTTCCCAGTAATTTGAATTTGTCTCCTAGTTCAAATATCATTTATATAACCATGAACATTTTACTTCCATTCATTTTACTATCCCCTCAGAGCTTTACAGGCCTCAATCAGAACCCCTTTAACACATATACTTACTTAAACTCTATAGACCACATGTTCAAAGTCATTCTTTGCACGGGTACCCTTTTGCTGATTTCAGCAGACAAACTGCCCTCTTTCAAGAACCTCAATTATGACCTCACTATCTCTACAAGCAAATATTCCCTAAATCATTGAAAAGACACCATGATTTCTCCTTCCTACTTGTCTACACTACTTGGAGAACTTTGTGCCCTCCCATATTCTAACTACAAAATCCCTTCTTTCTACTATTTTTAATTCAAGCCCAGAGCATAGTCTTAGTAAGACCTTGCATTTTTACTATTGTAGATTACTGCGGACACAGAATAAATAATGACAAGTTTAATATTCATTGGAAAACACACACATTAAATTAGATACATACAAAAGCTTTCGGTTAGTTTGTTAACCTTCATCAGTAACTGACAGTTAAGAGTGTGGAACATGAGGGCGTGTACTGCTAGTCATGTGTATGGCTTGCAGTACATGACCTCATGTTCCACACTCTTAACTGTCAGTTTTAATGATAAAGGTTAACAAATTAACCGAAAGCTTTTGTATGTATCTAATTTAATGTGTGTGTTTTCCAATTAATATTAAACTTGTCATTATTTATTCTGTCTCCATTTCACTCTGTGTCTGCAATAATCCACAACAATAATAATGAATCCAGAGTGCACAGGCCTCTTTAATCACCTTGCATTTTGCTGCTTTTAAACAGTTGCCAATTTTCTAACCATCCAATCCAAGCCATCCTGAAGTGCTGCTTGGTGCTGATCATTAACCATTCTCCTAATCATAACATCATCTACAAATTTTGTCATTACACCTTGTAACACTTCATTGATGTCATTTAAGAAATTAAGTAGTCCCAGTAACAATCCTTGAGAGCCTGTACTTCTAAAATTAGCCCAAACTAAAGAGTAACTATTACTATATATGCTAGAATGAGTTAACCTCTGAAGCACTAAAAATTAATCTAAAATTAAGGAGAATTTTATACTGGCGTATAAGCCAGTATAAAATCCTCCACTTGAATTAACAGCACATACTTAGTGTTAGAAAGACAAATTAATATCAATATAATTTTAAATTTATTACATATACAGGATATTTCATTTCATAACACATGGGCTATATAGTTTCAGAACCACTTGTTTCCAACTTGAAATCAATAAAAAAAAGTTCATATAAACATGTCTGATTCCGAACAGTCATGGAGCTATGGCTGTTTGAATTTTAAAAAATGACTATAGAGTTTTTAAATTATAAAAAAATAATAATAAACTAATAAATAAGAATAAGCTGTTAATCTTTATAATCTGATACTCCTTCTGTTCGATCGTTGCAAGCAGCAGTGATTGACAGGCCTAGCCTCTGCTACTTGCTTTCCTTGCAGTGATTGGAAGCTCTGACCTCTTAAGTATACGGTACCTGTTTTAGTTGGTGTTTATTCAAATGTTTTAAAATTGAGAACCTGTTTTCTGATTTTAAAATGGGGGATTCACTGGAACACCGGAACGGCTTGTATAATGTATTTAGGAAGGATAGGGTAGACAGAAGGGGTGGTGGGGTAATGCTTCTTATTAGAAGCAGCCTGAGTGCGACGATAGCTTTCCCGGATTCAGACGTTTCACATGCTAGCATAGAATCTGTATGGTGTGAGATAGTTGGAAACAAAGGTATAATGCGAGTAGGAGTAATCTACAGACCAGGTGATTATGACAAAAGCCTCTACATTCAAATGGAATGGGCAAGTAAGCGTCAATATCTTATTATGGGTGATTTCAATTTGCCTCTAATTGATTGGAGAAAATGGGAAGGAAACGACATGGGGAACAAAATTTTTAAATCAACTAGATGACTGTTATTTGTATCAACATGTCAGGGAAAGTACTAGAGAAAAGAATACCCATGAATCAGATGACATAACAGGGCTGACAGTAGAGAAACCAGTAGCAGGAAGTGATCACGGAGTTCTATGGTGGATGATGATGAGATAGGTATCAGCAATAAAAGGCAAAGGAATGGGTTTTAATTTCAGAAAAGGAAATTACGATGCCTTAAGGTACTACATGGCCTCTATTAACTGGGTAGATATCGCGCACAGAATGAACACATTTGAACTGTGGTATGCTTTTAAAACATTAATCACAGATGCCTTGAATGCGTATATACCATTAAAAAAATACTCCACGAGGAGGGTTCCAAGTTGGATGAATAGTGAAGTTGCCACATTACTTGAGTAGAAAAAGGTGGCATGGAAAGGTTACAGAGCAATAAAAAGTACTGAAGCCTATAACAGCTACAAGATGATCTGTAATAGAGCCACAGAAAAGGTTCGACAGGTAAAGGCAGTTTATGAGAAATCACTAGCAAACAGAGCAAAGAGGGGGGATAAGGAATTCTTCACATATATAAATGCCAAGAAGAGCAGGACAAACCAGATCGGACCTTTACGTAAGGGAGAGGCGATATTATTAAATACACCAGCTGCCGTTGCAGATGAACTCAACAGTTATTTTGCATTGATATTTACAAATGAAAAACCTTTTGTGGCAATGGGAAATTGTGGGAGCGAAGTTGAAAAATATGTAATTAATGATATTGAAATTTCGCGAGATTATTTAATTAAAAAACTTTTGGGCCTACAGGCCAGTAAGTCCCCTGGAGTTGATGGAATATACCCCATATTCTTAAGGAAGGCGGCAAGTGAGTGCATTGAACCATTGAGGTTAATTATGCGAGCATCACTAGACTCTGAGGAGATTCCCTTGGATTGGAAAAATGCCAATGTATCTCCCATACATAAGAGTGGCTCTAAAAGTGAAGTGGGAAATTATCGACCTGTCAGTTTGACTTCAGTGGTAGGGAAAATCATGGAGGCAATGATCAAGAGTGGAATTCAGGATCATTTGGATCGAATTGAAATTCTCAAGGATACTCAGCATGGTTTTGTAAAGGGAAAATCATGTTTAACAAATCTGGTTCGCTATTTCGAAAAGGTCACTCACGAGCTGGATTTAGGGAATAATTTCGACATTGTTTATTTAGATTTCAGCAAAGCTTTTGACTCAGTCTCACATGAGCGGCTGCTTTATAAGCTGGAACAGGTTGAAATCACTGGGAAAATCCTTAGATGGATAGCAGGATGGCTTCAGGATAGGAGGCAGAGGGTTGTGATAAATGGCTATTCCTCAGATTGGGTTGATATAAGAAGTGGGGGTTCCCCAAGGATCATTATTAGGACCACTGTTGTTTTTAATTTTCATAAACACATTGATGAAGGGATAGAGGGCGTGATGTCTAAATTTGCAGATGATGTTAAATTTGGTAGAGTGGTTAATGATCACTGTCAAGTTGAGCTTCTTCAGAGAGACCTAGATAGACTTCGGGAATGGTCAGAAAAATGGCAGCTATGCTTTAATCCAACAAAGTGTAAGGTATTACACCTGGGAAACAGTAATCCAAAATAACTTATTCACTTGGTGGAGTTCAACTAAACCCAGTACTGGAGGAAAGGGGTGTTACGATACGGTCAGACATGAAATTCTCTGAGCATTGTAAACAGGTTGCAAGGAAGACCCATGGTGTCCTATCGATGATCTATCAAACTTTTGCAAATAGAAGTTCAAGTATGGAGACCGCACCTAAAGAAAGATATCGAGCTTCTTGAAAGGGTGCAAAGACAGGTCACTCGCCTGGTGAGATCGGCAAAAGGGTGTCCTTATAAAGAAATACTTCGAATATGTGGGTTGCAGAGTTTGGAAACTAGACACCTTAGAGGAGATTTGATTGAGGTGTTTATGGCTCTGAGAGGCATCAGTAAAATGAATGAGGACGAAATTTTAAAGATTATAAATGATGCTAGAACTAGGGGACATAAATTGAAGTTATGGGGGGAAATGTTTAGATTGGCCTGCAGGAAGTTTTAGTTTAGCCAGCGAGTTATAAATTACTGGAATAAGTTGCCTACATGGGTGGTAGAGGCTGACAGTTTGGGGAAATTCAAAGGTCATCTGGATAGTATCTTCGGGTCAGGGAAGCGCATAGGATGATAGGTTTAATTTCTTTTTTTTTTTTATTAATTATTATTATAAAAGATTTCTAAAAATTTCGTATTGTTAATTATTATTATTTATTTTTATTATTTTTTTTTTATCATTGTTTTGTTCGGTTTTTTTTTTTTTTGGCTGGTGCAGCATAAGCTTTCTTGCACCATGCAGCCATTACTAATACTAAGTAAAAAGCAAATAGTGGGGGAGAGGCCTGTCAATCACTGCTACTCACAACAATCGATCAGAAGGGGCACCAGATTGTAAAGACTAACACAGAAAAAGCAGACATCTAGTAAAAATATTCATTTATACTAGTATTAGTAGTGGCAAATGATGCAAGGAAGCAAGCTCATAGAGCATCAGCCAAAAAACTACCTACCTCAACTGTCCATTCCCTCTAATAATTTGTCTAATTCTTCCTTAAATTTATTCAAATTATTCACTTCCACAACACCAGGTAGAAGTTTGTTCTGACAATCAACCACTCTGCCAGAAAACAAATTTATGTCCCAGTGCGTGCGTGTGTGTGTGTGCTGTCTAAAACAGAGTAAAAAAAAAGAATATTTGAAGCATCTGAACATAGAACACAGCAACTCTCTCTCTCTCTTCCCCCCTTCCAGGTACAAATTCCTAATGAATCAACACTGGTTGTCAAAAAACATGATTAGCATTGTCTTGATCCAGAATTTCTATTTTTTTAAGACATATATTAGACATTCATCCAATAAATCAAGAATATTTCTGCTACTGTGTGGGTCACCCATAAGTTCCAGTTAATACCTGGAAAGTTAGTTCCTCCATCATAAGACATTGGCTACTGGCTCACCTATCTGACTGTGTAGTCATTCGGCCTATACCAGAATCTTACTCTCATTTTAGTTTTCACAGTTCTTGTCATAACAAACTCACTAAACATTGCACTGGGCTACCCACATATCTGAGTGCACTGCCTTAGATTCTGTATGCTCCTTAACCAAGAGCATTACTCCCCCAGACTCCTGTCCTTCCTGTACTCACCATATTCAAATTCTTCATCACTTACGTCTGCGTGTCACTACTTTCTGATATCCCTACTATGTCCACATTTTCTACAGGAGCATGTTAGAGAGGCAACAAAGGAAGCAATACTCTTGATCTGGTTATCAGCAGTGATTCTTCGTGCATTAAGAATCTGCAGGTAAAAGACCCACTGGGTGGCAGCAATCACAGTGTACTTAATTTGGAATTTAATTAAAGACGTAACTACTGTCAAGGGTAAAAGCAAAAGGATTTTATTTTCGTAAGGATTACAACAGTGGTCTCAGACAGTTTTTAAATTCTATGCAGTGGAACCAACTGATGATGTTACCAACAGCAAATTCTAAATGGAAAATATTCAAAGAAACTACTAGGCCTTTCGTACCAAACAAAGAAATCCTGTTCAAGGCTTACACCTCAATGGATGTCAGATGACCTATCAAGACACGTGGCAGAGAAGAAAAATGAATATAAATTATTAGGTGGTACAGAAGTTTATGGTGGATTTAATTAGTCTGTAATCAAGTCACAAAGAAGGTTAGACAAGCTAAGGCAGATTATGGGAAGTTTCTTACAAAGAATGCAAAGAAAAACAGGAAAGACTATGTTTATATTAACTGTAGAAGGAAGAGATTAAATCACATTGGACCACTTGATGTGTATGGGTTAAATGATGACCCTGCTCAGGTTGTGGACAAATTGAATAGGTATTTTCCATCTATATTCACACACAAGGAATTCTTTAGGGAAGGGGATGTCAGAAGTTTATCAAACTCTAACAAGGAGCTAAATGACCTTGTGATAATTGGGAGGAAAGCGGAGGAGAAATTGAGGATGGACATAAAAAAGACACCTGGGGTGGATGGAATATATAAAATTATATTAAGGGAGGCAGCAATGGAGGTAAGAAAACCTTTAGCCATAATTACGAGAGCATCCTTGGAGTCAGAGAGGTTCCTTTGGACTGGAGAAATGTAAATATATCCCCAAAAAATTTATAAATATATAAATTCATAAAGAGGGATCAAAAGGCGACATGACTAATTACAGACCTGTTAATGTAACATCTGTTCCAGGGAAAATAATGGAATCATTAGTTATGGAAGTAATAGAGACCATTTGGAAAGGCATGCAATTACACTGCAATCACAGCATGGATTTGTCAAAAGGCAATCTTGCTAATTGATCTGGCAGGTTACTATGTTGTAGTGATCAAGGAAATGGATACAAAAAATAATTTTGACATCATATACAGGGGGTCCCTGGTATCAGAGTCCCCGCAATTACGAGGATTTTAAATTTAAAGAATTAAAGCTTTTTCCCTTGACAAGATTGCCCACACACTTGAATATTTTTTATAAGAACAATTTTCTTCATGATCGTGCAACAAAAGTTAAGCATGAAGTTAAAGACATAACTAAATTCTTAGACAATTTTATCTGAAAAAATATGGCAAAAAAAAAAAAAAAAAACACAAAACTCTGGATTCATTCTTTACTCGTACAACTAAAAACAGAGTAACTTCAATACACTTTACTTAACCTTACTTAACAGCAAGGATTTCTTTACTTATATAAACTCTAAAAGGAAGGTGATGAATCAGATTGGTCCACTTGATATCGATGGTTTGACTGTTCATGATCCTGCTCAGATAGCAAAAAAAATGAAATGAATGAGTACAATATTTTGCATCTACATTCACACATGAGGAGTTATTAAGGAAGGAAAATGCCAGAAAGTTATCAAATTGTAGCAGGGTGCTTAATGATTTTGTAATAACTGAGAGCAAAGTGGAGGAGAAATTGTCGAAGTTAAACATAAACAAGGCACCTGGGGTGGATGGGATCTATCCAGTTATATTAAAGGAGGCAACAAAGGAACTATGCAAACCCTTAGCCATAATTATGAGAGCATCCTTGGACTCAGGGGAAGTCCTCACAGACTGGAGATGTGCAAATGTATCCCCAATTCACAAAGGGGGATTCGAAGGGTGACAAATAATTACAGACCAGTTAGTTTAACTTCTGTTCTGGGTAAAATAGTGGAGTCACTGGTTAAAGATGCATTGCAGGATCATCTAGACAAGACTGCATTAATAATTCAGACATAGCATGGGTTTGTTAAGGGAAAGTCTTGTCTGACAAATTTTACTGAATACTATGATGTAGTTCCAAAGAAACTGGATGCAAAAAATAATTTTGATATCATATACTTGGATTTCAAAAAGCTTTTGACACTGTTGTGTCAAAAGCTTTTTGAAATCCATTGAAAGACCTAGGAGTAATTGTGCATGGAAAACTACTGTACAAACTGGAGCAGAATGGTATTAAGGGTAAGTTGCTACAATGGATAAAAGGGTGGTTGAGTGGGAGAAGACAGAGGGTGGTAATCAATGGTCACTGCTCTTTGTGGACCAATGTTAATAGTGGAGTTCCACAGGGTTCGATGTTGGGCCCACTGTTGTTTTTTATATTTATCAATGATACTGATGAAGATTATCAGGCTTAGTGTCAAAGTTTGCAGATGATACAAAGGTTGGCAGGGTTGTTAATGGCAGTGTACTACTGCAACAGGTTCTAGAAAATTTCGGCAGATGGGCTGACTGAAGTTTAACATTGACAAATGCAAAATACTGCATATGAATAGAAGTAACCCCAGAGGAACGTACCAACTGTATGGTACTACTCTTAGGGTGGTAGAAAATTAAAAAGACCTAGGAGTAATTGTGCAGTCAGATATGAAGTTTTCTGAGCAATGCAGACTGGCTGCAAGAGCAGGTCATGGGGTTTTGTCAATGATATACAGGAATTTTTCTAGCAGGGAAAAGGAGGTGTTATCCCTTTGTATAAGACAATGGTCAGGCCACATCTTGAGTACTGCGTACAGGTCTGCAGGCCTCATTTTAGAAAGGATGTAGATTTGCTTGAGCGTGTAAAGAGAAGGGCAACAAGATTGGTAAGGTGAATGATGGGATTCTCTTACCAAGAGAGGCTTAAGTTCTGCAAATTGCAGCAGCTGGAGACTAGGCACCTTTGAGGTGATCTGATTGAGGTTGAATGGGTTGAGCATGCTGAAATCTCATGGGATTCTTCCACTTGTTCATATTACAAACCTAAGGGGGTATAAATTCAAATTGAGCAAAGACAGTTGTAGAATAGATGTGCATAAATTTGCCTTTAGCCAACGGATGGTTAATTGCTGGAACAAACTTCGATCTGTTGTTGTGGAAGTTGATAGCTTAAATAAATTCAAGGAGGAACTGGACAAACATTTAGAGGGAATGGCTGTGTGAATTAATTTTTTTTTTTTTTTTTTTTTTTGGCTGATGCCACATAAGCTCGCTTTCTTGCATCACATGCCTAAAATAATAGTAAAGTATTACTATTACTTTACATTGTGAAACATATTATAATAAAAAATGTCTAATAAAATAATTTTCTCATTTTTCAGCTTCATCTATTTTTTACTATGTAAAAGTACATAATAAACATTACTATATAATACTGGTGTAGATACACCATAGACAACTCTTAAAGAAAAATTACGGCAATAGTGTGAAAGGCATTGTTTCATATATCTCATATTGTGCTCATCCTTCACAAGTTGCCCGTGTATTGCACTACCTCGAATAAATAACGCTTCGCTAATAGAGAAGACTACTGTTGCTTAATCTCGGTGGGTACCACCACCCAGATGGCACTGCTTGCAAAATGGTATGGGATAAGGAACTGTGTTATCCATATACTATCACTATTAAACTTAGGAAAGCAAAAAGGTGTAAGAGAAGAAGAAATGCCGTCGAAAGGAGCAAGGAACAGTTACTCCCACTCACTCACTGAACTAAACCACTCGTGAACCCACCCCAAATAGGCAATGCTTCCTTCACAACAAGTTACCATGTATTGGCACTACCTCAAATAAGTAATGCTTATAACTAAAAGAGACGACTATGGTTACTTATTCTCGGTGGGCACTAGCACCCAGATGGCACCATTTCAAAGCTAGTTGGCTTTTCACCCACCAATGAAAAGCCAACTAGCTTTGAAACAGTGCCTTCTGGGTGGTGGTGCCCACCAAGAATAAGTAACAATAGTCTTCTCTATTAGTGAAGCGTTACTTATTTGAGGTAGTGCAATAATGGGCAACTCACTGTGAAGGATGAGCACAATATGAGATACACATGAAATGATGCCTTTCACACTACTACCGTAGTTTTTCCTAAGAGTTGTCTATGGTGTATCTACACCGATATTATATAGATATAGAATCTTAAACTCTTAAAAATATTATGCCTAGTTGCATTTAGTTTTATTTAAATAATAAACATTACAAAAATTTGGTCTCGGTTTTAAGTGAATTTCCTGGAACCAATTTATCCTTGGAAATCTAGGATCCCCTGTAGTTGGATTCTAGTAATGCTTTCGATACTGTTGCACAAACTGGAGCAATGTGGCATTAAGGGAAAGTTACCGCTATAGATAAAGGGATGGTTAAGTGGAAGGAGACAGAATGGTTATCAATGGGCACTGCTCTTCGTGTGCTAATGTTATTAGTGGAGTTCTCCAGGGTTCAGTACTAGGTTCATATTGTTGTTTTCAATATTTATTAATGATATTGATGAAGGCATATCAGGCTTAATGTCTAAGTTTGCAGATGATACAAGTGGTTAACAACAGTCATTAAGGTAAGCTATTACAACAAGATCTGGGAAAATTTGGTCGATGGGCTGAGAAATGGCAGTTGAAATTTAATGTTGACAAATGCCAGGTACTGCACATGGTTGATAAATTGCTCCAGCATAATTTATCAACTGTGTGGTACTACACTCAGGGTAGTGGAGAATGAAAAAGAACTGGGGGTAATTGTGAAATCAGACATGAAATTCTCCAAGCAGTGCAGACATGCAGCCAGGACACCTCATGGGGTTTTGTCAATGATATAGAGAATCTTTGCTAGCAGGGTTAAGGAGGTGATTATCCCTTTGTATAAAACCTTATCTTGAGCTGTATACAGATCTGGAGGCCTCACTTTAGGAAGGACAGTTCTACCAGAACTGTGTGTGTGTAGAGAAGGGCAACCAGATTGGTGAAGGGAACAAAAGGATACTCTTACCAAGAAAGGCTTCAATTCTGCAGATTGCAGTATCTTGAGACTACGCACCTTTGGGGAGATATGATTGAAGTGTTTAAAGCCTTGAATGGATTGAGTAAGCTGAATGTTAATGCTATTCTTCCACTTGTTGAGACTACACACGAGGGGACATAAATTCAAGTTGAGGAAGGATGGTTGGGATAATGTGTGGTAGTCTTTTTTTTTTATGAAAACCCCAAACACGAAAGGTATCAAAACCTATAGTACTTAGTACCGTGCATGGGTTAAAAGAGAAGTGGGGGGGATGCCGGAAACTTTGCTATAGAGACTAAACATGGGTTTCACCACTTCAAGCCTCCAATAAGCAAAGTGGTGGTATTGCACCTGTTGATGAGAGTCATCTACCACCTGCCACCAGTCTGCCTTCAAACGGCAGGTGGTTGATTGTTGGAACAGGCTTTCATTTGTTGTTGTGGAGTAAATGGGTTGAATAAATTCAAGGGAGAACTAGACACATACTTGGAGGGTATAGGTGAGTGAACTGTTCTTTTTTTTTTTCCCTGCCAATGCTATATACGCTTGCTTTCTTGTATTGTTTGCATTTACTACTACTACTACATTTGATGACTTAACACCAATGCTTCAAATTCCTCAAATGTGGTTACGATATTGCTAGCATTAGTGCACAATCAAGTATACATGCACCTGTTTTTGCTTCTAATAATACTATCACAGCCTATGTATTTGCTTGTTCCATGAAGACCACCAGCTGCTCTTGTAATCTCGGTCAACTCACTTTTCAGGTGGCTGCATGTCCCAATAAGAGCAGTGGGCAAAGATAAAGAAAGCCAACAGAGAACCACGGCAAACTTCGGGAAACTTGCTGGACAAATGTGTCCCGCTACTGCAGTTTCTCCCTGCATTCTCAGTAAACAGACGGTGCGTGTTATCGGTAGTGGCAGCAGAAGTCAATAACGATGTACTGATTAGTTTTTTTCTCATTATTAAAAGCAGATTATTAGAATTCGTGAGTGTTTTTGCGGGTGCACCCTCCAGACTGCCTCAGTCTTAGGATGTTTATCCCCACTTCCTGCTGTTTTAAAATAGGAAAATGACTACTACAGACAGTGCATGTTATCGGTAGAGGCACTAGAAGTCATTTTCCTATTTTAAAATGGCAGAAAGGGGAGGGGGATAAACACTCTCAGACTGAGGCAGTCTGGAGGGTGTACCTGCTGTAAGCAAATTTCAGCCACAAAAACGCTCATGAACCCCAATAATCTGCTTTTAATAACGAGAAAAAACTAATCATTACATAGTTATCAACTTCTACTGTCACTACCGATAACATGCATCATCCGTTTACCGAGAATGTAAGGAGAAACTGTGGTAGGGGGAAACAAGTTTGTCCAGCAAGTTTTCCGTAGTTCTCGCGTTCGCTTTCATTGCCTTAGCCGAGCAGGGCAACAATCACTTCCACCTATGCTTGCAACTATTGTTAATCTATTAGTTTGTGTATCTTCCCATGGCAGCAATTCACCAGCCCCAACACTGCCTTATTAGTATTAAAAAATATTTTTATACCCAGCCTATTTAAATGTAGGTATATAATCAGTGGAGAGTGAGGTCCTGTTCCCCAGCATGAAATCCCTGTCCAACAATCGCTTGGCAAAATCAGTTGCTGGCTGTATTGGAATAGATATAAAGAGGAAAACCATGACCTCACTCTCCAAAATATTAAAATATCTAATAATTTGTAAGGAATAAACACTGCTACCAACCGTATAATCCAAGTGTTTGGATAGTTCATATGTTGGAGGCCCAGTTAATGATATATGTCATACCATTAACATTTGAGTCTGTCTGGTTGCACAATCATGTTTGGCGATTCCCTATATAGACATATTCACTGCTATGGGTGCCCCCATAGCCAATATCAACTATAGAAGCTTTGGAAGAAGACATTTTCAGGTTTACCTGTTCCTGTCAGACTCTAGCATCAGTCCTTGATATTGTCACAGACATTCTCTCAGATAGATCAGATAAGCTGAACTTCTTGCAATGCCAAACTACATGAGTTGGGAATAGCCATGAGATAAAAGCTCCATTGGAGAAGAAACAATCACCAAGTTGTGTTCTGAGGCTTAAGGGACCACTCACTTTGACAGTGTACTTAGAAGGTTGTTTGTGAGAAAAAGATCGATTTCTTTTCTTCTTTTCCTTGGTTGGATTACTTTTTCAAAACTTCTGATGTCAACATTTGCTGAGATTGTGTCAGTGAAATTATTCTTGTAGGAATGGAATCCATTATCCCACATTCCACTTTAAAATCTCATCCTTTATCTAAACCATGGTTTTCCAATAAATGTGCTAAGGCTGTTCAAGAGAAGAACATTGCACATCGTAATTGGCTTGTTTCCAATTCTTGAGTTTCATTTTCTGCCTACACCAAAGTTTGCAACGATTGTAAAGCAGTTATTAACCAGTCCAAACTAGATTTAGAACAGGCTAAGAGTAGAAAACTTGCTTCTTGCCCTAATGGTAACCGGGCATTCTGGTCTCTTGTCAAAGCTATTGGCCTCAACTTTTGCCCATCTCTGCTCCAACTTCTGCCAAAACCAGATGGTTCTGTTGTCACTTCAACCAAGGATAAAGCTGAACTGCTAGCATCCCATTTTTCTTCCAACTCATGTATTAATGATCTTGGTAAAACATCTCCCACCATTCCCACAAGCTCCATTCATTGCCTCCTGTGATCTTCCGTCATCAGAAGGATTTTGCAAATCTTGATGCTAAGAAAGCTCCAGGTCCTGATGGTATTTCTCCACTTGTTCTCAGATCCTGTGCTCCTGAACTTACTCCTGTTCTTTGCTGCCTTTTTTCACTTTCTTATTCCAAAGGTGTTTTTCCTTCTGCTTGGAAATTTGCTCATATCCAGCCAGTTCCTAAAAAGGGTGACAAATTCCACCCATCCGATTATCGTCCCATTGCAATTACTTCTACTCTTTCTAAAGTGATAGAGAAATCAATTAACCGCCAATTCTTAAACTACCTAGAAACCTTCCGTCTGATCAACGATCACCAGCATGGATTCCGTCAGTGTCGATCCACTGGTGATATTCTGGCTTATCTTACCCATTTATGGACTAATTCAAGTGGAAAGGTTCGGTGAAACACAAGCAATTGCTCTTGACATCTCAAAGGCTTTCGATCGCGTTTGGCATAAAGGTCTTCTAAACAAGCTTCCATCTTATGATTTGCCAACTGTTTTTTGTAATTGGTTATCCAGTTTTCTCTCTGATCGCTCACTGAGGGTGATGGTAGATGGCTCTCTGTCTTCTAACATCTCCACTAATGCCGGTGTCCCCCAAAGGTTCTTTCCCCCACTCTTTTCCTCTTGTATATTAATGACCTTCTTCCATTGACTGGAAATCCTATCCATAGTCTTACCGATGATAACACATTGCATTCCACTTTCCATTTTGAGAAACCTTGTCCTGCTCAATCAGCTTCAACTTCTCGAAAATCTGCTACCAATTCCTTAAATGCCGTTCTTCAGGTAATTCTCCAGTGGGTCAAAGACAACTTAGTTGATTTCAACCCTTCTAAAACTCAGTTTTGTCTTATATCTCACAAAAAGGATTCTTCTGCTCCTATGCTTATATTTTGTGACACTCCGATTTCTAGGCAAAATGATATATCTCTTTTGGGGATTACCCTGACTTCTAATCTCTCTTGGCACAAGAACATTACAAATATTGCTTCCTCTGCATCTAAAAAACTTGGTTTTCTCTTTCGCTCTCGGCGTTACTTTTCTTCCAAACAGCTGCTCACTCTGTATAAATCGCAAATCCGCCCTGCCATGGAATACTGTTCTCACATCTGGGGTGGTGCCCCCAAAACCTCTCTCAGGCATCTCGATTCCATTCAGAAGAGGGCAGTTAGGTTAATCAATGATTCATCTCTAACAGAGTCTCTCCACTCGCTTTCTCATAGACGTACTGTTTCTGCTGCATGCCTCTTTTACAGATACTTCCATGGGCACTGTTCTTCTGAATTGGCTTCTATAAGTCCCGCTCTCTCTTTCAAAACAGTCCGAACACGTGCCGCCACCAGCCAACATCCATTTACTGTCCAACTCCAAACCCACAGAACCAACTTTTCATCTTCCTCATTTATTCGTTGAACTGCTGTTTTATGGAACAACCTTCCTTCATACGTATTTCCTGAAAATTACAGTCTACAGAAGTTCAAGTCCAATGTCAACAAATATCTTCTTTCATCTTCTCAACCTCCAAGCCAAGAACGAACTAAGTACTATAGGTTCTAATACTTCTCGTGTTTGGGATTTTCATAAAAAAAAAAAAAAAAGATACATTGATGTGGTTATTCCTTGGGGGGTCAAAAACGTTGCTCCTTCAAAATCTTTACTCGTTATCCCCCATATATTTAATTTATCATGAAAATGGAGGTGAATAACGCTCTTCCATTCTTGGATATTTTGGTCCATAGCATGGCAAGGGCACTGTTCAATTGTGCATGATCACATTGACTGTGCTACAGACAGGGAGGCTGAATTTGCCAGAATCAGAATGGATCTGTCAAAATATAGCTACCCCCCCACATTCTGGATAAGTTTCAACTATATGGTAGTAAATCTATTTCCCACCTTGACCAACAGTTTGCTCATTGCCACTACTTACATTTCCCATTATCTGGATGGTTCTGCTCTTGCTTGCATGTTCCCTCATTATCCATTACCATTTGCAGCTTCCTGGCAGGAGATTACAGTCGATATTGTCGAAAACAAAACTGACTGGTCCTCTACTGCATTGTGCAGATGTGGTTTATCGTATTACTTGCCTGGATTGTGGGGTTTGTTGTATCGGTGAGTCAGAATGTAGATTATGTGATCGTCTCTCTGAACAATAGGAGGCTATTCGCCTACTCACCCATCTCAGAGCATTACTGGGGCAAGCAGCATTTTAATTATAATCTGCGACCCAATGTTGAAATACTAGACAATGCCCATGATACTCACCATCTCTCATAGTTGGAGGACTTCCATATAGTTGTGGTAGGTCCCACCATTAATCGTAATGCTGAGTTGGTTGGTTGGTTGGTTGTTTTAGGATTTTATGGTGCATTAGCGTCTAAGGCTATAATGCGCCAAGTCAACGTAATGCTGAGACCTGCATACATCTTATTATGGAGGCTGTTATTTTTCATCATGACAAGAAATGGAGAGTTTAATAACAGGGCTAGCAAATGCCACACCACTCCCATGGAGTCTGATAGTTGAGTATTTCATTGTTCTTTTCCTTCTTTTTTGCCACCCACAATTCATACCTGCTGTTATTAATGCAAGCACAAGGATATACCTCTGCATAATATAAGAACTTGTTATCACATACCTTGTTTAAGTTGATAAAGAGGCTGATCGACTTGAAAGCTACTTTGTGCTTATTTTATTGCTTTTATTTTCAAGCATGTTTATCCCCTTTTATTCTCTTTATATTAATAGTTTATCTTTTATTATTTTTCATATATTGATTGGCTGTACATAATTTCAGTTTTAATTTGTAAATAGTGTATTTTTATTTTTTATATTTCACCTATCGCATACTTAATTTATTTTTAACAAACTTTACTTATTTTGCAGGTAGAAGCAACATTTATTTCATTATGACTATTCCTGGCATTCGAGGCCTCTTCTCTAATAAGGTTATTTGGTCTGATTGTCTTCTATAATGCACTAAAACAAAGGAACTACAATAATTTCGACATTATATACTTAGATTTCAATAAAGCTTTTGACATAGTTCAACATGAAACACTAATATATAAATTGGAGTGATGTGTCATTTGGAGGAAGTTACTGCCATAGATAAAGGGATGGTTTAAGTCACAAAACAAAGAGTAGTTATTACTGGAATGGACATGGGCACTTCTAGGACTAGTGTTATTACTGGAATCCCTTGGGGTTCAGTGCTGGGTCCCTTACAATTTTCAATATTTATTTATGATGTTGATGAAGGCAGATTAAACTAAAATATTTAATTAGGTAATATAAAGGTTGGTAGGGCGGTTAATGACAGGGAGCAAGGTGTACCACTGCATTAAGACCTAGAAAAATTAGGCAAATGGCTAAGAAGTGGTAACTTCTCAGCCCATTTGCCATTCATTTGAGGGCTCCTTTCTCATTTGTACCATTCCCATTGGCAAATAAGTGCTTGTGCAATTCTTCTTCTTTGAACTTTATTTAAAGTATTGACTTTGACCACTGTTGCAAGCAATTCATTCCAATAATCTACGACACACTGCCAAATGTAAAATTCATGAGATCCAGCCTTTTGTTATTCGCCAAACTTTTATTAATGCTACCTGGTTCTTCTCTCTTTTTTAGGATTTTCCCCAGTGAAAATATACCTCCCTCAATGATTTTACCAATTCCTTTCAGGGCCTCTATCAAATACACCTCTATCAAATCCCTCTTAAGATGTCTAGTTGTCAAGTTTTGTAGGTTGCACTTCATAAGATATTCTTCATATGGACATCGATTAGCACACCAAACCAATCAAGTTACCCTTCTCTGAACCCTTTCAAGAAATTCTAATAATATACCAATTAATAAAATGGAATAATATATCAATTAATAATATTGAACAATATATATCAATTAATAATACTGAATATTATTAATTGTTCTAGGTCATACTCAATCTGATTATTAGTAGTGATTCTTCATGCATTAAGATCTGCAGATAAAGGAACCACTAGGTGGCAGTGATCACAGAGTGCTGATGAGGGATTTACTCAGAGGTAACTACCATCAGAGGTAATGGGAAGGGTTTTTGCTTTTGTAAAAGTGACCAAGGTGGTCTGAGATATTTTTAAATCCTATACAGTGCAAACAATTGATGATGTTACCAACAACCAATTCTAATTGGGAAGCATTCAAAGAATTAATCTTGGAAGCTACTAGGTTTTTCATACCAACTAAGAAATATTGTTCAAGATTTAGGCCTAAATGCATGTCAGATGAACATGAGACATGTGGCAGAAAAGAAAAATGCATAGGATACATATAACTTAACAGGTGACACAGAAGCCTATGCTAGATATAAGCTAGTCTGTGATCAAGTCCCAAAGGAGATTAGGCAGGCAAAGTCAGATTATGAGAAATCTTTAGCAAAGGATGCAAAGAAAAACAGTAAAGAGTTCTTTACTTTGTAAACTCCAGAAGGAAGGGGATGAATCAGATTGGTCCACTTCATATCGATGGTTCAACTGTTGATGATCCTGCTCAGGTAGCTAACAAACAATGAGTATTTTGCGTCTACATTTACACATGAGGAGTTATTCAGGGAGGGGAATACCAGAGGTGTATTAAACTATGGTAGTGGTTTAAATGATTTTTTAATAACTGAGAACAAAGTGGAGAAGAAATTGTTGAAGATAAACATAAAAAAGGCACCTGGGGTGGATGTGATCTATCCAGTTATATTAAAGGAGGCGGCAAAGGAAGTAAGCAACCCTTAGTCATAATAGTGAGAACTTCCTTGGACTCAGAGGAGGTAACCATGGACTGGAGATGTGTAAATTTGACCCCAATTCACAAAGGAGGATCAACGGGTGGCAAGTAATTACAGACCTGTTAGTTTAACTTCTCTTTCTGGGAAAATTAATGGAAGCATTGGTTAAAGAAGCACTAAAGGATCATCTAGACAAGACCTCAGTTATAGTTTGGACACAGCATTGGTTTGTTATGGGGAAGTCTTGTCTGACCAATTTGATTCGATACTACAGTGAGGTCACAAAGGAACTGGATGCAAAAAATAATTATGATAAATATCATATACTTGGATTTCAGAAAAGCTTTTGATACTGTTGCACATGGAAGACTACTGTACAAATTGAAGCAGTATGGTATTAAGGGCAAGTTGCTATAATGGATAAAAGGGTGGTTAAGTGGGAGAAGACAGAGTCTTAATCAATGAACATTGCTCTTCATGGGCTAATATTATTTGTGGTGTCCCCTATGGTTCGGTGTTGGGCCCATTGTTTTCTGTATTTATCAATGATATTAATGAAGGTATATCAGGTTTAATGTCCAAGTCTGCAGATGATACGAAGGTTGGCTGGGTTGTTAATGACAGTACACTACTGCAACAGGATCTAGAAAAGTTGAGCAGATGGGCTGAGAGGTGGCAACTGAAGTTTAACATTGGCAAATGTATAGTATTGCATATGGAAAGCAATAACCCCAAAGTAGTGTATCAACTGTGTGGTACTACACTGACAGTGGTAGAGCATAAAAAGGACCTAGAGGTAATTGAAGATATGAAGGCAGATATGAAGTTTTCTGAGCAGTGCAGACTGTCTGCAAGAGTAGCTCATAGTGTCTTGTCAATGATATACAGGAATTTTTCTAGCAGGGATAAGGAGGTGATTATCCCTTTGTATAATGCAATGGTCAGGCCATGCCTTGAGAACTGTATACAGATCTAGAGGCCTCATTTTAGGAAGGATGTAGAGCTGCTCAAACGAGTACAAAGAAGGGTGACAAGATTGGTGAAGGAAACAAACAGTTGTCCTACAAAGAAAGACTTAAGTCCTGCAAATTGCAGTGTCTAGAGACTAGGCACCTGTGAGGTGATATAATTGCGGTGTATAAGGTCTTGAAAGGTTTGAACAAGCTCAAGACTGATGGGATTCTCTCTCTTCACCAGATTAATCACCTGAGGGGACAAATTCAAATTGAGAAAAGACCATTGTAGAATAGATGTGCAGCAATTTGCCTTTAGCCAGGGAATGGTTGATTGCTGAAACAAACTTCCCTCTTCCATCTGTCATTGTAGAAATTGACAGCTTAAATAAATTCAAGGCACAACGACAAACATTTGGAGCAAATGGATAGGTGAAATGGAAGGGGTTTTTTTTTTTTTTTTTTACCTGATGCTGTATAAGCTTGCTTTCTTGCATCATATGCCTCTACTAATGCTAATAGTGATAATATATCAATTAATAAACTTTAATAAAATATCAATTAATAATATACCAATTAACAATGTATATAATAATTTGATTATATCCCTCTATTCAGAATGCTCTTTGAACTTGAATAACTCAGACTAAAAAAGCTTTTGACTTGATTCCTTTTGTGATAAGTTTTATTAAGAAATAAAATTGAGAAAACAAAAAATTACAAAACATTTTCAAATCCTGAGAATTTATTAAGCTCCTAGTGAAACTAACTTCCCATTTAGTTGGAAGAGACAATTTCTTAGCTTCTGTCATCACAATCAGAGTTTTAACAGAGTTCCTGTTTTTGTTCGTGGACAACTTTACATAACAGTTTCCAGGTCCAGATAATTTCTGTGCAATAATTATAATTTTTTTAAAGGATGATATAGTCATACATGAAAAAATTATCAAATCACATTTTTACCGGAGTCTATCCCACTGACACCTTAGCTAACAGTGAAGGGAGCTGAAGGAAAAGTTTTTGTAATTACTTCAATATTAATCTTTACTTCTTCTCTGAAACAATTTGGCAAAATATTCACCATGGGTATTTAGTGACAAACAATATACCAATTGGGTGGTGCTACATTCACGGTAGGGGAAAACAAAAAAGACCTAAGAGTAATTGTACAGTCCAACGTGTGGTTCTCTGAGCAGTTGTTGTTGTTGTTGTTGTTGATTAAGGGTTTAATGACACAAGGGCATCAATGGCCAAGATGTGTCTTTTCCAAGTTTTGATGTAAATCAAACATTTTTTTTTTTTTAGATTTATTTGTCAAATCTGATTTGCCGAATAAAATTAAGCAATTCATCTATATTTGCAGAATTGTCTAAGATCTGTAGAAGGGTAACTGGATTCTGGTTATTGCATGAACTCTGAAAACAAAGCAATCTGGAATTTCTGAATCGAGGGCATACCAAAAGAATGTGTTTTACGGAAAGTTGAACTTGGCATTGGACACAGAGTGGGGGATTTTTGTTTGCCAATAGATGAAAATGAGTAAGATGAGTATGGCCAATTCTCAGTCTGGCAAGTATTACTTCTTCTCTGCGACTCTCTCTTATGCTGGAATTCCATATTTCTGGATTAGGTTTTATTTCCTGCAGTTTATTGTTGATTTCATTTTTCCATATTTGAGCCCATTCATTTTCACTTTCTCTAATAATGATTGGACTAAAATCAGTGTGTGGAACTATCATTGTTTTATTTGGCAGTTCTGATGCTGACTTAGCTGCAATGTCTGCTTTTTCATTGCCTTCTATTCCGCAGTGTCCTGGGATCCAGCAAAGAGTTATTTCAGATTGTTTCTTTTGACAGAGGTTGATTAGAAAGTCAATTTCTTGTAGGAGAGGAATACGAGAATGTCGTTTACCCTGTATGGCTGAAATAGCACTGAGTGAATCCGAATATATTAAGACAGAGAGGGATGACTGTTGACATATTTCACTTAATGCAAGCTGTATAGCATATAGTTCTGCAGATAGAATGCTGCACTCAACTGGAAGGGATTTTGAAATTACATGCGACGGGAGCACGGCTGCTGCACCTACATGTGATTGGGTCTTAGATCCATCCGTATAGATTATGAGTTTCCCAGTGTGTTGCGAAGTATAGTTGGCATGCAACTGTCGGATATTACATAGTGGAACGATATTTTTTGGCCACTGAGCGAAATAAAGATCAATGTTTATATGATGTCTATTCCATGGAGGTAAAGGCATATTTTTACTTTCTGCAATTTTATTGAGATCGAGTTTCCACTTTTTTATTACTTCTTGAAGACGAATCCCAGCAGGTCTGAGTTCATTAGGCTTGGATTCATAAAGTGTTGGCCATAAAGGTTGGTTGAGGTATACCCAACAGGGGTGAGTTCGAAAGCTTCTTATTTTGGCAGCGTATTGGCAGAGTAGGTGTTGTCTTCTAAGATAAAGCGGAGGGTCGTGTGCTTCTATATACAAGCTTTGTAAAGGCGAGGTTCTGTAGGCGCCTAGTGCTGATCGAAGGGCACTGTGTTGAATGGTGTTCACAGACCGTAAGATGCTTTTTTTAGCTGATGCATATACTATAGCTCCATAGTCTAATCGTGACCGGATTAGAGCATGATACAAATTCAGCAATGACTGTCTGTCAGCACCCCAAGATGTTGAGGATACTGCACGAAGGATGTTTAGTTTCTGGAGGCACGTAGTTCGTAGATAGGTCACATGTTTACGAAAATTTAATTTGGTGTCTAAATTCAGACCCAATAATCTTATGGAGTCTGTCTTCGGTATTTCTCTGCCTTTCAGTTTTAATACAGGTTCCGGATGAAGCGATCGTAATTTACAGAAGTGTACTGCTGCTGTTTTCCCCTCGGTTAATTGATAGCTGTTGCTTTCTGTCCAAGTTTCAATTTTGTTTATTGCTATCTGTAGTTGTCTTTCAATGGTAGCCATGTTCGATGATTGACAGGAAATAGCAAGATCGTCTGCATACATATAAACTTCTACCGTGGATGGGATGTCTCTTATAATGCTACCGGTACGTAATGCAAAGAGTGTGGCACTTAAAATCGATCCCTGAGGTACTCCTTCTTGTGTGTAAATTTTGGACAGCTCATTCTGGACTCTTACTTGAAAGGTCCTGAGGTGAAGAAAATTCTGAATGAATCTAGGCAGGTTACCTCTAAGTCCAAGTTTGTATAAGTCTTGGAGGATTCCATATCTCCAGGTTGTATCGAATGCTTTGGTAATATCGAAAGTTATCATTACCATGTGCTGTTTTTTAAGAAAAGCATTTCGAATGTGAGCTTCAACCTTGATGTGGACATCAGTTGTACACCTGTTACGGCGGAAACCAAATTGATGGCATGATATAGCATCTTGATCTTCAACAATCTAGACAAGTCTCTTGTGTACCATCTTTTCTATTATCTTTCCTAAACAGCTGGTCAAAGATATAGGACGATAACTATTGGGAGAGGAAGAATCTTTCCCGGCTTTCGCTATGGCTACCACAACTGACTGATGCCATGTATCAGGGTAAACATTCTCCTCAAAGATTCTATTGTAAAATTTCAGTAGTATAGATTTTGAGTTTGAGTTGAGGTGGCAAAGCATTATATAGAAAATTCCATCTGGTCCAGCAGAACTATTTCTAGAATTCTGGAGAGCTTCGTTGAGTTCATTCATAGTGAACGGAAGGTTATAAGGATGAGGTTGTTTTGTAACAAAGTTAATTTTATATTTTTCCATGGACATTTTTTTTGCATCTAAATGAGTCTTCATAAGATTGAGATGATGAAGTGACTGCAAATGTTTTCGCTAAAGCCTCTGCAATATCAGTTGGAGAAGAAATATCTATTCCTTTCCAGGTCAAGATTGGGGCTTTGGTTTGTTGACACTTTCCACTGAGGATACGGATCTTTCTCCAAATTATTCTGGGGTCAGTGTTTCTGCAGATGGTAGAACTGAATCGAATCCACACATCCTGTTTAGCTTTTCTACGAATTCGGCGTGCTTCAGCTTTCAGCCGTTTATAGTTTATAAGGTTCTCCATTGTAGCATTTTGGCGAAAAGTGTTCCAAGCTTTGTTTTGTTTCCTTTTGGCAAGATAGCAGTCCCTTGTCCACCAATTATTATACCTTTGTTTCGTAAGGTTAACTTTCGGTATTGCGCTGGTAGCAGCTCCAAGTAGTTGTTCCACTATTTGTCTAGTGGCATTATTAATAGATGCAGTAAGAATCAAATGGTTATCAAATTGCACTGTTTTCGAAAACTTTTCCCAGTTAGCTCGGTGAAAATTCCACATAATTTTTTGGTTAGATGTATAGTTTGTATCCATCTGTATTTTGCAAATTATAGGAAAGTGATCGCTGTTGTGAAGGTCAGTTAATACTGTCCAATCAAAGCTAGTATAAATGGACGAGGAACATATGGACAGATCCAGAGCAGAGCTAGAACCTGTAGGCAAGTGGATATAAGTATGCACACCAGTATTCGGTAGTGTTAAGTGATGGTTATCAAGTACAGTTTCGATCATCCTCCCTCTACGATCTATGTTCGGGGAACCCCACAAAGGATGATGAGCATTTAGATCACCTAGAAAGCATACAGGTTGGGTCAGTTGATTAAGTAAATTGTCAAGTTCTGCAATGGAACATGAAACATTTGGTGGAATATAAATGGAGATAAGAGTGAGATTAATTCCAAGAGCAATATGAACGGCTACTGCTTCTAGATTAGTGGAAAGCTGAACGAGTTTCGATGGTACATTACTACGAACTAATATTGCTACTCCTCCTCTTGCTGGAGACTCAGAACATCTGTCACATCTATATAGTGTATACCGGGAGAAGTATGGGGTATAATTTGATGATAAATAAGTTTCCTGTAGACAAATACATGCAGGATCATGCTGGTGCATTAAATACTTTAATTCGTCAAGATTGCTTCTTAGTCCTCTACAATTCCATTGAATAATTTTCTGCATTACTTGGGTTTAGGTTAGGTGGATTGGTCTGATCATTTGTTTTTCCCTCGATCCTGTTTATATTTCTCTCGTTTTGAAAAGACTGGGCGAATAATATCCATCTCATCATCAGCATGAAAACAGGATCTTCATTATTTAACTTCTCATCAATTTCCATAGTTCGTTCAGTTGGTTTATTTTGTGCACGATGAGAATCTTTCTCCTTCAATAATGTTGCCTGAGTTGGGAACGTCTTGTTGTGGCTTGGATGGCTTTGTATTAGTAAAATTTGATGGACTCTTTGTCTTTGTTGCTGTCAGTGTCTCATCATCCGCAAGGATGGATCTAGCCCATTGAATAAGAGATAATTTAGGAGGAATAGTAATATAAGTCTGTGTAGAAAATTCTTTAGTGTTTTTGACTGCATTAGAATATGTTTTGGCAGGCATCACATTTAATATCTGTTTACGTGCCTCTTGGTAAGATACATTTTTCTCTACCTTGTACTTCATTATTTTCTTTCCCATTTTCCATAATTCGCAAGTTCTAGAATATGCGGGGTGAGTACCCTGGCAACTGGGACGCTTTGGCGTTGCTGCTGTGCATTCAGTTTGGGAATGGTCTGATGAGCCACACAGGGGACAGACTGTCTTACCTTGGCATGCTGTTTGAGAATGTCCATACTTCTGGCATTTAAAGCATCTAAGTGGATTTGGTATATAGGGTTGGATCTTACAGGAAAGGTAGCCAGCTTTTACTGATTCTGGGAGATTCGGACTGCTGAAGGTAAGGATAACATTTCTTGTGGGTGTAAGAACACCACATCTTGTTTGGTCATAATTCTCTTAGCACCGACAACACGTTGTGCTTTCAGTTCTTCAGCAATTTCTTCCTCAGAAACATTAAGGAGGTCCCATTCCGAGATGACTCCCTTTGAGGTGTTTAAAGTTCTGTGCGGGGTTACCGAAATGGGAAGGCCTCCGAAGGTCGTTTGCTTCAGGAGTTGTCTAGAATGACTGGGATTGGAAGTCTCTATAAGAAGATCTCCTGAGCGAAGGCGTTTGACAATTTTGGGAGTACCTGCTACAGCCTCTATGCTTTTCTGCACAAGAAATGGCGATAAGCTACTAAGAGGTTTCGTTGATAACGAGTGTACAATTAAAAAAGCAGGTAGGTCATGTGAAGAATCATCTTTTTTGATTCTTTTTGCTTGAGATGACTCAAGTTCATGCGAGTACGTAAGCTCTACAGTCGGTGATATTAATGGATCCATGTTTGCTCCTTTTCGCCCTGAGTATTGGATTAATACTCAGACTACCAGCCCCGCCACGTGGAGGCAGGAGCGGTGCCACCAGTGACCAAGCGATAAGAGATTAGTGGTTAGTTTGTTAGAGAAATTGTTTATATATATATATAAATATAAAAGAAAGGTGTCTTTCCTTCCCTGATACGAAGCTTAGTTCTTTATTTAGAAAAAGCCAAAATTAAATAATTTTATAAATAAAGAGGGTTTTAACAATCTCTACAATCTGTCGCTTAGAGAAAAAACGCTTTCAAATCACTTTGGAAATATCGCTATGATCACTCCCTTGGCACTCGGGGCCTCTCTGAGCAGTGCAGACAAGTTGCTAGGAGGGCTGATGGGGTTCTAACAATGATATACAGAAATTTTTGCTATCAGGGAGAAGGAGCTGATTATCCTGTTATACAAGACAATAAAACTGCATCTCAAGTGCTACATACAGGTCTGGAGGCCTGCATGCAGTGCTCAAGTATCATTTTGTATTAAGAATCTTCAAGTAAAGGTACCTTTATGTATCAGTGAAGATAGAATATTGATGTTGGATTTATTCAAAGCAATAGCTACTGTCAAGGGTAAAGACAGAGAATTTTTTTTCTGTAAAGATGATTATAATGACTTGTTTCTGTAAAGACAATTATCAGCCATTTTTTAAACTTTTCAGTGAGACAAACTGATGCTGTCAAACAATGAAAAAGCTGAATGGGTAGTGTTCAGAGAGAAAATAATAAAGGCTATACATTTTGTACCAACTAAGGAATGAAGTTCAAGGTTTAGATACGTTGCCACTTACTGACTGGGACAATTTGACTAACCATGAGGGACAATTTTAAATCAATTAAATGTTTGTTATCTACATATCAACATGTTACTAGATAACTATTAACAACATATCATGTTACTAGGTGACTTTTTTTTTTTTTTTTTTGATTTGGTAGTTGTTGGCGCATCGGCTTCTGTGGCCATATTGCACCTCCCAAGGTTTTTGCAGTATTTTGATCCAAGCCCGAGGCGGGAATCGAACCCGCGACCTTTGGGTTGCCGGGCAGGTACTTTACCCACTCGGCTAGCCCGGTCGGCCTAGGTGACTATTATCTATATATCAGCACCTTAGGGAAGGTACTGGAGGCAAGAATATTCTGCACCTGGTTGTCACTCAAGATCCAGATGGTGTTACTGGGATGATAGAAACCCTAATAAGGCATGATCGTGGAGTGCTAAAGAGGGTGATGATGAGTGAGGTCTTGGTATTTAAAATTAGGAGCAAAGGATTCAGTTTCAGGAAAGGACATTATGGCAATCTAAGATGCTACATAAGAAGACTGTGAAAAGCAAACAGAGGAGAATTACTCAATAACTTGAAAGCTACTGTCCTGGAAACCACATGTGCAAACTTACCATTAAGAATACATGGCACGATAACAAGTGGATGAAGAAGTATCCAACTAGTTTAACAGAATAAATAAATAAAATAAAGCATAGGGAAGTTACAAAGTGACAAAAAAGAACTCTGAAACATATATAATGATCTGTGAGAGCACCCTAGGAATGGTTAGGTTGGCAAAAGCTGACTGAGAAATTACTGGCAGAGAGAGTGTGCAAAAAAGGGGATGGGATGATGCAGTGACATCATTGATAACCCAGCTAATGAACTGAATAGATATTTCTCATTGTTCATGACAATGATGGAGAGATACAAGGTGAGATACAAAAGATACAGATCATGCAGAATTGGGAGTGTGTTTAATGACCAGCATCACACACTACTTTAGAATGACTTGGACAGTTCTTTGGGGATGGTTAAATAAATAGAAACTTTTAATGGTGCAACATGCAAGGTTTTCAAAACCCAAAGATAACTTACAAATTTGGAGTGGCTGAACTGAAAATGGCAGAAGAGGAAAGTGATTTTGGAATTATAATACAGCCAGACAATTGGCAAGCAGTGCCCATGGAGTCTTGTAAAGATTTATAGTTCAATTGCTTGTAGAGATAGGGAGGCTATAATTCCACTATGAGCCAATTATGAGATGTGGAAAATTACATACACCATGGGTAAAAAAAAAAAAAAAACATTAAAAGTACAAAAAGCCTAACAGGCCACATGCCTGATTAGCCTGGCAAAGGGTGCCTATACCAGGTGAGCCTTCAATTTACAAGTGTGGGCTACTTGGTAACTACATACCGGAAGGAATATGACTGAAGTTTAGAAGGATCTGACTGGGGATAGTGAAATGAATGAATTCAAAATTTGCATATTAATGACAAGAACTAGGAGGCATAAATGCAAACTTAATGAGTAAAAAGTATAGAGTGCATTTTAAGAACTGACTTTAATCTGTAATAAGTGCCTTCATGGGTGGTCAATACTTTGGGAAATTTAAATTCAGCTTGAATTTTTTTAATTGGGATTATAAATTTTTCTTTTGATGCAGCAAAGGGTGGCTTCCATGCACTTTAAGTCAATACCATTACTTTAATTATAATGATGTTAAATTAATTATATCATAAATTAATATTTGATATCAATTAAATTAAGTAATTTAATATGAATTTAATTTAATAATAATTTAATAGGAGATGTGCCTTTAATTTAATAAAAATTAAAAGGCACATTTTTGGTATTTGGTCATATGTACCAAAAATCCTAATTTCACCTCTGGTGGGTGTTAGCACCCTATTTCCAGAGCTATTGTGAGTGCCTATACCAGAGCCGAATTTAAACTTATTGTGACCCTAAGCTATAACATGTATGAGGCCCTTAACCGGTTCGCTGTGACAATATTAAAAAAGAATTTTTAAGGTGGAGTGAGATATAAAAATAAAAAAATCCCTTGTAATGAGGCCCTAAGCTGTACTTCGTTTAGCTTATGTGTAAATCCACTCTGGCCTAAACTGATGTTACTGGGTCTATCTTTCTAGATATACATAAAATGTAGTCCACCTAGCCATGAAAAGTCATTTTCATCCCTGCCTGTAATGTTGTGTTAATTATACTTTTGGCCAAGTGAACTGCATATAAAAAAATGGAGAAATCAACAAATAACCCCAGGGACTCACATCTGGTGAGTATGGGCTTGACACACCTAGGGTCCTGAGCTGGATATCATCATTCTCTTTCTTGGTGATTCCCTTCCACTTCTCTCTCTCTCGGTAACTCAGGGAATTTTTTTTTTTTTTTTTTTGGCTGGTACAGCATAAGCCTCAGGCTTCCTTGTACCATGTAGCTAATAATAATAATAATTTCAAACATTAACATACTGAAGTCAACTTTAAAAATTTTCATTTTTTATTGAAAGAAACCAAAACAGTCAACCCTCAATTAATTCATATAATCGATATTCCACCATATTATTTATAAACATCATCATTCTCAATTTGGATACTTTGAGAAATTTATTTTGTTCCCTGAATACGTTTGTATTCAGGGAACAAAATATTGCACTAAACTAAATATTGAAGTTTTTATTAATAGTTTGATTATACTAGTTTTTATTAAACTGGCAGAGGTAGCACTCCCATTCATAGCCAAGAGAGTGGCAGGACACCTGAAAGTGTTTATTTTCTTTTTAATATTCGGAAAATGTAGTTTTTTTAAACGTAACAGAATCCAGCACTTATTCCACATACTTTTTAAATTTTAAAACATGTTATGCATTTTACACATATTTTCAAAAAATATATATATATTAATTCTGCTGAAAACTGCAAAAAAACATTTCTGACATAAAATGCAAAGTTTCTTATTCTCTTCCATTTTCCAGTTTAAAAGACAGATAAAAGGTGCATCATGGCCTTAGATGCTAATCTTCTACAAAAATAAGAAAAACTTACAGACAAATTCAAAAGCAGCATCATTATTATTACTACTTGTTTGTTATTTGGTTTTTTAGGAGCATTAGCAACTAAAGCCATATTGCTCCAGGGATATGCGGTGGTCATTCCCTGACCTTTCCACATCCTCCGTATTTGGTTGTCACAGGCTCGAACCCAGGTCTAATCAAGAAGCGTATGCTACGCACTGCTGCTCCTGCCCGCCTGGCTAAGGAGGCACTATTATTATTACTACCTGATCAGAATATTAGTAAGGCCAAATGATACAAGGAAACGGACTTTTCCTGACTCAGACAAAAAAATATATATATATACTGGTGTTCAAAGAAAGTGCATCACTTAGGAATTTCGCATTTCTAACCCTTTTTTTGCGATGGTATGTTACATTAATGACTAGCATCACAAATAGAAATATAAACAAAAGATATTTATTAATAGCTGAGGCAAAGCTAAGTAATATTTGACAGGTGCTCTCAAAATATTCCAAAATGAGCATTTGCAATCTTTATACAACAGTTTTGGTAATCATAACAATTATGGCTGATACGTTATCAGAAGCCCTTAATTTACTTCAGTTTATCATTTTTTCTCTCTGGGTAACTCAGGGAAAGAAAAACAAAATAAAAAGTTCACCAGGTGGAAACTAATATTTAGTTGAACCGCCTCTGGCCCTGATCACGGTGGCACACCATCGAGGCATTGGCAAGATCACTTTCTGAAGATATCAACTGATAGTTCGTGGTTCCAAACACGAATAATGGCTTCCTCAAGTTCATGAAGAGTCTTTGGTTTCTTTCTGGCAACTATAGGAGTCAGGTACAGACTGTATCCTGTTAAGAGTTGTAATGGACCGTTCTTCCAACCATTTTTTCACTTGTAACAAAGGTAAACAAATCATTGTCGAACCTTCAATGCAGAAATTAAGCTAAATAACTATAAAAGTGCCTACTTACACTTTTTGCCCGATGACAAGGAGCAGAGTCGTCCTGAAAGTTGCAGTTACTTGGCAGGTTGAAACAGTCTCTAATGGTTGGCAGCAATTTGCCTTCCAATATAGCCAGGTATCAATTGGCCTTTACAGAACTTTTATAAACTGCAGGTGACCTCCACCATATCATTTGGCTGGTAGGGAATTTCACTGTAGACACCATACAGTTTGGATAGTATTCTTCACCACATATACAGCGAATTGTTTGTCTCCCATCAGAGCCATGTAGGTTGAATTTCTTCTCATCCGAGAAAATAACTGACTTCCACTGCTCGGGGGCCCATTTGATATGCTCCTTACACTAAATTAATTGGACCTTTTTCATTTTTTGTGTGAGGAGGGGCTTCTTCTTCTTAGGACAATGGGCTACAAGTCCATTTTTGAAGAGGCGTCTACTGACTGTTATGCACTTACTACCACTCCTGTATATTCTTTCCATTCTCTTTTCAGCTCAGACGAAGAAGCTTTACGGTTTTTAAGGGATAAGCCCTTCAAAATGCGTTCCTGTTTTGGCTTAGAGACACATTTGCATCTGATTCCTTTTTTCTTATCAGAAGAACCAGTATTCTTGAGTTTGGAAAGAAATCTACTCACTGTCGACTGATTACAAGACACTCTATAAGCAATATGACAGGAAGAACATCCTTCCTCAAGTAAAGCAACAATAATAATCTTTCTTCGTGATGTCTACTGCACGTAACTTGCCATCCTGACACAAGCAAGGAATGACTGTAACTCTTGCAGAGCGTGCTTATATAGCTGAAAGTAACAGCTGATGCAATATTACATCATCACCTACTCGTGTCAATCTTATCTGATGCAATCCGTAAGAAATATTGCCATATAGTTACATTATTTGGACAACAATTACAATTTTAAGGGTTGATGCACTTTCTTTGAACACCAATGTATATATTTCTATATCGTAATATATATATACATACAGTACTTTTTTTTTGGGACTGCATTTGGATGCAGTGCACTTTGAAATTTGTAATATTCCGTAAATTTTTTTCACGTTTACCAACTATTCAAATAAGCTTAAAATTATTTAACTAAATTTGCAATTTTTACTGTATATTGTTAAGATATTTTCTATATAAAACTGTATAACCATTTTTATAATTCTAAATTACTCAGCCAGACCTCTGTTTAACAAAGTCCTTTTATAGCGAATTATTTTGAATTCCCCCTTGGAAGTTACATTTAAAATAGTTTCTGTTGAGTGAAGAAAATTTTCATATAACAAATGGATTAGGAGAGAATTAACTCAATATACACTGTTCGCATTTCTGGCCTTCACGCAATTTTGGCGAATAGTGCTATTGTGCGAATTAAGAGAGCTAAAGGGATTACCATTCTACAACTTAGTGGTACCTGGTAAAACCTATCTGACCACCTGTGCATACAGAGAAGTCGCGCTAATCAAGAGTGAGCAGATCAAGATGTATTCCCAATGGGCTCTAGCCCACCTTCTACTGCAGTGGTGTCCAACCTTTTCCCATATAAGGGCCATATTCAAAAAAAAAATTCAAAGTTAGATTTCTTTAGTGTGTTACATTTTCCATATCTTGTTGTATGTAAAAGTAAAATTGAAAATATTCGAAAATTTTATTAAGTACAATACACAATTATATTTACTGAACAAAACATTTAATTAGAAATTTTTTTTGATAATTAACAAATTTTAAAATGCTGTTTTAGTTCGCTTTCCTCGTGGACCATACATTGGACACCACTGTGAATCAACTGTAAGCCCCCCATTTGAGAATTAGAAAATTAATTTTCTTTTACTCCAAGAAATAATCATCTGTTGTTTCGCGGAAGTGTATTATCCACATTTTCCGTAAATTTTCCCTATCTCTGTTTACATGGTCACAGTACCTGAATAAGTCGACCGGGCTAGCCGGGTGGGTAAAGTGCCTGCCTAGCAACCCAAAGGTCGCGGGTTCGAATCCCGCCTCGGGCTTGGATCAAAGTACTGCAAAAACCTTGGGAGGTGCATTATGGCCACAGAAGCCGATGCGCCAACAACTACCAAAAAAAAAAAAAAAAAGTACCTGAATATCCGAATGACACTGATATTTTGGATAGTTCCAAAAAAAAATATATATATATATATATATATGTTATTTATGGTGTTTCTGTATATATGTTTTCTGTATTTGTGTATATCAACTTGCCTATCTTGCAACTAGCTGCAAAGATAGAGCTTGTTAGTATAACTTATATATGTATATTTATATTTTTGTGCACACAGTGTTTTGTGGTTATAGGAAATCGTATAGCAGTTTAGCTAACAGAAGGCAAAATTAGGTAAGTAATTAGGAAAGAAATAGACACTCCTGCCCTCATATTACACTAATAGCTCAGAGTGTGGAAAATTTTAGTTGTAAGAAAGTGAACAGTATATGATGGAAGAATATAAAGTTAATGCACAGGTTATCTGGGAACGCGACTTCCCATCCATGCTAGTAACAGCCCTAGACATGATAGATATGTATACCCGTAAGTAGTTGTATTCATACAAATATGTAATAATCTTATAATTACTCTTCCACTTAATGACATTGTCTTATACTTAACCTCTAACTTGTAGGTAACTGACTGATAAACGTGAAACGGTATCTCTTCAGGATACCACACCATTTCACTATTTCAGCAAAATATGACAAAGTAGTCCATATATATACAGCCTATAACATTTCAATAGTTTCCTGTACACGTACTGTTGTAGTGTAGCCAATAAATTTAATTTAGTTTAATTTTAAACTAAATGAATTTTTATGGATTTTTCATATGTACAGGTAACTGTGGTATCTACGTTATGTTACCTTTAATTTTATAAGTAAGATCTATTATTCGTTTACCTGGAGAGAAAAAAAATGCAAGTTTTTAACTGAAAATGTTATACTGTTGGGTAATGGCTTGCCAATTGTTAATTAATAGTTATTAATAAAAAGGTTAATTAATAGTTTACTTAAAAAATAATTATAATAAATAAGGCATAGCAAGGATTTACCATGCCACACGTTGCCAATCGAACCAAAAAATTATTGAGTTACTTTTCAGAGCTGAATTTCGAGATTGCTACCCTCTATTGTGGGCTTAAGGGGCAACTTCTTAAGAAAACAAAATATTTATACTATTACAAAAGTCCCTTAAGGTAATCAGCAAGTTCTGCTTTGAATCTAGCCAGACTCACTGCCTCTGCCATACTAGAAGGCAATTTATTCAAGTTTTTAACAGCCTGCAGTCCAAAATCTGCCCTACCACAGAAGTCAAACTCACTGGCCTATTGCTATTTAGCAGGATCTTTGTAGACTGGAGAGACGCTCGAACTTCACCAGTTCAACTGGATCTTTCCTCATTAACATTCCCAACAGTTTGATATATTCACATGTAGCCTTCTAAAGTATAACTGAATACATAGCATCTTGCCCTCGTTTGACCTCAGTATCTTCTCTGAGATCATGATATCACTTATTTCATAGCAATCTGATTCCTTAACATTCCTAAGATATTTTATCTTGCTTCCAGCTTAAATATCATTGAGAAGTATTTCTTCACCTCTCTGACTGCTAGGCTTTCTATGGTCCTTCCACTGCAACCAGTTACGGACCTGTTTAATTTACTCTCATCTTTTTTGTATTCACACATGAAAAGAGCTCCCTGTCCTCATTTTTAGCACTCACTGCTAGTGCTTTCTCATAATCAGATTTTGCACTCAGTAACTTTATTATATATTCTCTCATAATGCTCGTACAAATTTGAATGATGTGATTTCTGTAACTGTACAACCCATTTCTTTTGCTCAATTAAACTCAACCTCACATGTAATCCATTTTAGAATATTACATTTACTTGACAACTGGTGCAAACATATTTGCAGCTATAGGGATAAATCCCTTGAATAGTTTCCATAACATATTTATATCCAACACCACACAGTAGTCTCTCCAGTTGATCAAGCCCAATGAATATTGGGCTTGATTAACTGGAAAAAATCCTTTCACAAAATAAACTAGTCATGTCCTAAATATACTATAAACATTATTATGCTACACTCAGACACCTTTTGTGTGTGTTATTTTGGTTTTTAGGAGCATTAGCAACTAAGGCCATATCGCTCCGTGATTTAGCGGTGGTCATTCCCTTTCCACATCCTCCTTATTTGATGGTGATGGGCTCGAACCCCGGTCTAATCAAGAAGCGTGTGCTACACACTGCTGCTCCTTCCCACCTGACTACGGAGGCGCCTGTGTGTGTGTGTGTGTTAAGCTATATGATTTAAGGAAGCAAGCTTATAAAAAAAATGTCAAAATAAGAATCATTTGCCCATTTCTTTTAATAATCTGTACAATCCTCTTTAAATTTATTCAAACTATCCAGTTCCACAACATTAGCTGAAAGTTTATTTCAACAACCATACTGTGGCTGAAAACAATTTCCAAACATCTCCATTTTTTATTTGTCATCTTTTACGTATCATCTCAGAAGGAGTAATGGTGCCACAAAATTTAATTTATAAAACTCTTTTTTAACCTAAGAGTACATGTTAAAAATTACACTACTTATTACTGTATTTATCATTAAGCTATGAAGCAGTAATTCAAGAAATATGTATAAAGCAGAAAGGAGTTGATACTAACATAGAGATAAACAACAAATAATGTATTATAATAGGCCTTTTTTAAACATAACCAAATGAACACAACAGACATTTCATTACAAAAAAATCCAAAAAATAAAAATTAATTTCAACAATCAGTCATGTACAATCTTCACAAAAAAAGGAACAGAATGCTCTCTGGAAATAATTTTCAAGAACAATTGTCAATTTCAAATTACTTTACTTAGCCAAAAAATATGGAAACATTAATACACATGTGGGGTAAATTTTACCAAGACACTAAACAAGTTACTTGAGAGTTCTTGGCAAAACTCAAGAAACCACTCTCAATACATTAGAGATGGGCATGTTCTTGAAAGGTGCTGAGGAGTGGGGAAGGGTGTGTGCATGTTTTTAAGTTGTACTGTTTCAATATTCATTGAGTAATAAAAATTACCCAATGAATGGTGCATGCCCTCGTGGATTAAGGACTCTAAGGTCACGTGCATGCATCTAGTTTCCACATGCTACAGTTTACAGAAGTCTTTAGTTGTTTAGTGTTTGCAGGCAAAACAAAATATTGTCAAGAGTTTTACTATTTTGACCACATCCAATATTTCAAAAAAAAAACAGGTTCTCTAAAAATATGCAAGTATTATTTTTCAATTTTTGTTCATTCAAATTAAAACAAAAAATTTCTGAAAAATATGTACAATTATGCAAAAATAATTTTAGTTCTTACCTACTGTAACTAAGTTTATATTATCGATCACTTTCTCATGAAACAATATATCAGAGTTAAAAAATATATCAAAGGAAAAATCTCATGGGAGGTCATGATAGGTGCGAGTACGTAGGTAGCTCAACATCGCACATCTGCTCTGAAAATACTGAACTGGGTCATTCCTCAAATATATATATATATATATACATTTTTTTTTTTTTTCGTGATAAACAATTAGAAGCTAAACACTAGCTGTGGTCGATTATATGAAAATTAACATAGTATTATATAAGCCTTGCATCGTATACTAATGCTAATATGAAAACTCAGAAATTAGGATAAGGTTTATAATGCTCAATAAGTTGAAATGCTTCATAATGTTGAATGCGTGAAGAAGCTCATAATGCAATGTTGTCTTAGTCTGAGATGTTCTCTTGAAACCCTATCGGCCTAAGCTTTCATATTCTCCAAAACGCATGGTGACAACACTGAATACAAAAAAAATTTCAGTGCATTACAAAACCCTTTACGATGTATATATTATGACAGATATCCGACTTGTGAAATACACTCACATCTGACAAGTCGTGTTTACTATCTGATCTCTTCTGAAATGTAGCCTACCCTATATATTAAAATAAAATAACTAATACCTTAGTGTATAGTTCCAAAGTGGTCATATTCCTTGAAATTTAAAGATCTTTACACTTTTTTTTACATCTACTGCCCAACATTCGTTATACTTTCATTCAATCCAGCAGTTCCTCCATCATACGCCGGTGAACGTGGTTTACCGCAGACGCCCAGCATAGTGGGTTAACGTGAGCCACTGACGTCACGACTGTAAAAAATAAATAAAATAATAATAATAAAATAAATAATTTATGCGAAGAAGTTCATTAACACTAAGAAGTGAATAGTGAAACTAATCGAAAAAAACTAAAATAATCGGTGGCCAGTCAACCTAACTTTGTACAGAGTAATGTACAAAATCATTATAAAAATCAAAACTAAAAAGAAATGTGTAAGTTGCAGATATATAATCCGGAATCCCATCTTTCTCTCAGCTCATCTTTAGGAACAGAGCACTTTTAATAAAACTAGTTTGTGTCAGTCATTTGGCACAAACGCGACGTTGAAATTGCAAATGCGCTACAAATCGCTGCTGAACGCTTTCTTCTTCAGGACTCCCGAAATACTGAACCAGAAGAAGAATAACTTCAGGGAAGATGGAACAATGCGACCATTTCCCTTATTAAACTTGTATTTTATTATTTTGGCCTCACAGACTAAAGTTGCTGTCACAATTGTGACACTAAGAAAATTTCACAAAGGCCCATTCAATATTAAATTACTTTTTGGAAACAGAAAAACTTTTCTTCTTTCTGCAGACTTTCCAGTCTGCAACGTTTTGACCACCCAACCCCATTACAATGTAACGAAACGCTCCATTTCAAGTCAGTTATTAGTTGTTTTTTTTTTTTTTTTTTTCATGTAAAAAGCTCTAAACTACCAGTACCACAATATAACATTTTATGTAACTCTACTGCCATCCCTCGCAGAATAGCACAGTGCTTACAATCACCTTCCTCCCACACCATGGGGAACAGACCTGGGTCAGAGTCCCATCAAGGACGCGTGGAATAATTACGGACTATTTCGCAACGTGGCAGATTAATTATTATTATTATTTCTCCCTGACTGGGGTATTCCACTCCGTGATGGGTACTGCTACCAAGTATACAGAGTGGTTGTTATGTCGGTTGTACTGCTGGTCGAGGAAATCTCTTACTGTCCTACAGGTGTTCAGGATTGCGACTTTCAGGTGTTACTTGTAGGTGTTCTCTGTGAGACCTATTGCTGCTAGGCTGCTATATAGTGTCTTTGGTACCATACCGGTAGTTGACACGATGATCGGGATGGTGGATACTTCTTGAATATGCCACATCTCCTTGATCTCATGTCTCAGGTTCGTGGACTTCCTAATTTTTTCCTCATGGGTTTTCTCGACATTGCTAGTGTTGGGCAGCGCTATGTCAATCAGGTAGGTAGCCTTTTCCATCTTGTCCACAAGAGTTATGTCCGGTGTGTTATGCGGGATGGTCTTATCCTTTATTATAGCGCGGTCCCAGTACAGCTTGTGGGTTCGAGTCTCTAGTACTGCCCGGGGTTCGTACTTGTAGTATGGTACACTTTCTTTGGTCAACTGGTATTTCCTCGCTAGCTTCTGATGTATTATCCTGGCTACCTGGTCGTGTCTATGGGTGTACTCAGTGTGGGTGATCACCTTGCACCCCGCGGTGATGTGTTGGATAGTTTCTGAAGCCAGGTGGCATCGTCGACATGTGTCATCTGACATTCCAGGCTCCTTTGCGATGTATTTTCTGTAGTTTCTGGTGTTGATTACCTGGTTTTGGATGGCCAGCATGAATCCTTCAGTTTCAGCGAAGAGCGTCCCGCTTGTGAGCCATGCATTAGAAGCAATGTTATCGATGTGATCTTGATGGAGGTCATTGTAGTGTCTGCCATGGAGTGTCTTCTTTGCCCATCTTTCTAATTTCGTTTCTTGTACCGTTTGGGCGGAAGGGGGTTCCTCGCTTAGGTTGAATGGGGTATACCACTTGCTCTATCAGGTCTATCAGGCACCTTCCTCCCTCTTTCCAAGCTGTTAGTCTCTCCACTGCTGACTTCGTGTGGTGTTGGCGGCTCTTGGTCATCATTGTCCTTGTCTTTCGCATGATATCTTCTAACTCGGTGTTAGTCCAATCTATGACCCCGAACGTGTATGTTAGTACTGGAGCTGCATGGGTGTTTATGGTTTTAACTGTGTTCCCTCCGTTCAATTTTGCTTTCAGAAAGCTTCTGAGTCTCTGATGATATTTTTCGGTCAGTCACTTCTTGATTTCCTTGTTCTCTAACTGCTAAGCTTGCATCATCCCTAGGTATTTGTAGGTCTCTCCTTTTTTCATAGCTTCGATCTCTTTACCAGTCAGCAGCTGGTAGTTTCGGCCAACTAATTTTCCCTGGTATAGTGTGTGGGTCTTGTTTTTGTCTAGACCAAATTCCATCCTGATGTCCTTGCTGAATTCTTCGGTGATCCGGAGTAGTTGCTGGAGTTGCTTCTCGGTTGCTGCATAAAGCTTGATGTCATCCATGTACAACAGGTGGGTGAGGGTGTACAGGTTATTTATTCCTTCTTTGAGGTTATATCCATACTTGCTGCTGTTGAGCATGATAGATAGCGGGTTAAGTGCTAGACAGAACAACAGTGGACTCAGGGCATCTCCCTGAAAGATTCCTCTCCTGATGGGGATTGGCTTGGTTGTGATGTTCTCGACATTAATGATGATACTCCATTTCGCCATCGTTCCTCTTAGGAAGTTTGTCACTATCGGATTGACTTTGTAGATGTTCAGCGCCTCTATTCGAGCCAGTTATGAGGTACGGAGTCGAAGGCGTTGCGATAATCGATTTAGGCTGTGTACATGTTGCGACGCTTCTTGTAGGCTTGCTCTATAACAGCGGCATCTATGGTTAATTGCTCCTTGCATCCTTTTCTCAGCCGATCAATCAGATAGGTAGCCTTTTCCTTCTTATCCACAAGGGTTATGTTCGGTCTGTTATACGGAATTGTCTTAACTGTTATTATGGTGCGGTTCCAGTATAGCTTGTGGGTTGGGGTCTCTAGTACTGCCTGGGATTCGTACTTATCATTCTATACATTAAAATAATTTTCCCTAAGTTATATTTATTCAACCAATGGGAGAAGAGGGATGCGCTTTACGTGGCACTACCTAACAAATACTAAAATACGGGACAGAAGCTTTTACTGTGGTAAAACAAGCTTCTGTTTTAGCGTGATCATGCTAGATAAACCTCTTGCACCCACTTTGTTTATCGAATATGACAATGCAGTACCATTCTTGATTCCATATGTAACATATTTATAAATTCATAGCTGCGGAACAGACACACACAGTGTCGAAAGCTTCTGTAAGTATTTTATTTTATTTTATCAAAAGAGCGAGCGCAGCGAGCAGGGGGAAAAGTCCCCCTAGTTATTATTATCTCTGTATACATTAAATAAGTTTTACTGCTAGTGATATTTATTCGAGCCAATGGGATAAGAGGACGAGGCAATTACGTCACTACAAATGCAATTAATTATTGACAACTGCCTCCATAACCTTCACCAACCTCGTGCACGTGCTGCACTGTCTAACATTTGATGTTCGTGACGTTTTTTGTATATTAATGAATATTGTATATTTTTATAGTTTGTAAATATTTCAGTTAAATATATTAGTCCTGCTCTTTCAGATGCAGCAATCCTGATGCATTATGGAACCTGAAGCAAAAGGCTTTTGGCTAAAATCTATTATTTGGGTACCACTTTTCTCAGCGCAGTGGACGTGGTCGTAGAATGGAGTGATTGTATGATCCAGTTCTGTGATTGGGTGATTATTGTGAATATGCTTTGTTTTTGATTGTTTTGTGTCATCGAGGAGGGGGGTTGCTTAGCTTAGGTAGGGTGTTTATCCCCCGATCCCGCTGTTTTAAAATCGGAAAAGGGAGTTCCCAATTTAAAAACAGCGGCAAGTGGGGGAGGATAAACACCTTAAGCTTGTCAACCTAGGAGGAAAGGGTGGCAGGGCTAAACAGTGAGTGGCATCTGCCAATCACTGCCCTCTTCCTTGCTTTTAGTCGAAGTATGGAGTGGTACCAAAGATCTGAAATTTTACAGACCCTTATTCTAAGTGACTTACCTAAACGCAGGTAAATACTGTAATTACATAGTGATATTTATTCGACCTTCAGAATGCTGCGTACTACAAATGCATAGGTAAATATTTACATAGGTCATTTCCTGATTAGATGTCGATCAGTGCGTTTCGAAAGGTGTCTTTTACGTAGAAAAGATTTGACTTAATCCGTCATAATTCTACATATTACGTGAAAAAGCGTATGCGGGGGGTTGGTGAGCAGAGGGCAGAGCCCCTTAGTTATTATTATTTTTATTATTGCTTTTCCTGCACCAGCCAAAAAAATTTCTGTAGTGGCAGAGATTAGAAAGAACACACACATAGACAACAAGAAGAAAAATAATCAATAAATAAACATATACTGTAGCAAGAAATACATAAATTTTCCATAGATGAGTTATTTTATTTAATTTTTTTAGAATTAGGATTAGTAGAGCCATACGATGTAGGAAAGCAAGCTTATGCAGCGTCAGCCAACAAAAAAAAAAAAAAAAAAACTCCCTTCACACCTCCATTAGTTCCAAATGCCTGTCCAGTTCAGCCTTAAATTTATTTAGGCTATCAACTTCCACAACAAAAGATGGAAGTCTGTTCCACCAATCAAATTTCCGCACATCTATTCTATATGTCTCAATCTCAATTTAAAATTTACTCAATTTACTCAATCTCAATTTACTTTATTAAATCATTACTTTCATTAGAATGTCGTCTGTTTCCTATTTTTACCCACTGTGAATTAGCCATAATATATTTTTAAAAACTCTAATAGCATACTTTATTCATGTAATTAAATCAAAAATATCGTTGTTATATTTGGAACAAAAGATTTTGGTTTCACTCTACCAATCAATTACTGTTTGGCTAAAGGAAAATTACAGATCATCCATCCAGCAACCGTCCTTTTACAATTTATGTCACCTTATGCATATTAACTAAGAAAGAGTAAAGATGCCTTCAGCATTTACAATTCACGTCCCATTGTGTTACACAAAATGAGTTTTCTTAGGCAAGAATATCCCTTTTGTGCCCAAAGTTAATCTTGTTGCTTTTCTCTGTATTCTTTCCAGCAGATGTACATACTTCTTAAAATGAGATTTCCAAACATAATGCAGAAATGTTTAAAATTGTGTACTGCCACAATTTTATTTAGATAATGTTTTGAAACCGACATCGATTTTCATAAATCAGACAGAGCTCTGTATCTAATTAAGGCCAGGTTAAGATGGAAGCCTGGATGCAATTGCGTCCTAAGTACTGCTGTATCCTTTTTCATAGTAATGAGAAGGAGCGGCATTTTCGTGGTCATCTCCAGGAACTTAAAATTTTTGACACGGCTTTGCATCTAATAAATGACAACAATATAGATTTACAAATTCAGATTATTTCCAAAAACATTAATAAAAAAAAAAACATTATGGGAGATTGTTCCCTTAATTTAATAACTGTGTCAGTCCTAAAATTCATTAATTGATACCGTCTTATCAATTAGAAATAACATGCATGTACAGAATGCTGAATTTCTTAACTTATGAATTTCGGTACTGCACCAAATATGTTTGGGTTCCAATGAACAATGTGAGCATCATCTTAATTTTCAGCAGTACAAAGAACAAATATAAATTTTATTAAAACAAATACGTGTGGTTGGCTTTGCATTATTCCGGTAGGAAGGGAGTAGGGGTTATGCTGTTAGTTAAGAAACACATAAAATCTAAGGAAGTGCATCCAATTTAAATTGGTGGACAGTGCAATATTGAGTCAGTGTAGTGTGACATAAGCACTGAGAAAGGGAAAATTAGAGTAGATATATGTTATTGGCCTAATGAATCTGATGAGTATAATGAGTAATTGTGCAGAGAAATAGAATTAAAAAAATTTCATAGGCAAGTAAATCAGAATGTATTATAATGGGGGATTTTAACTTTCCAGATATTGACTGGAACTTGTGGGTGGTCACTCGCACGCTAGCAAGGCTTTTGTGGATTTATTGGAGGAGTCTTTTCTACAGCAACATGTTCGAGGCGCAACCACAGGGAGTAATATTCTTGATCTGATTATCAGCAGTGATTATTCATGCATTAAGAATTTTCAGATAAAGGAACCACTGGGTGACAGTGATCACAGTGTACTGATGTGGGATTTACTTAAGGATACAACTGCCATCAGGGGTTAAGGGAAGGGTTTTTGCTTTCGTAAAGGTGACTAGTGGTCTCAGAGAGAGTTTTTAAATTCTATACAGTGGGATTAACTGATGATGTTAAAACCAGCAAATTCTAAATGGGAAGCATTCAAGGAATTAGTCTTGGAGGACACTAGGCTTTTCATACAAACTAAGAAATACTGTTCAAGATTTAGACCTAAATGGATGTCAGATGAATTAATGAGGCTCGCAGAGAAGAAAAATGCGCGGGATGCATATAAATTATCAGGCTACACTGAACTAGTCTGTAATCAATCACAACTAGTCTGTAATTAATCACAAAGGAAGTTAGGCAGGCAAAGGCAGATTATGAGAAATCCTTGGCAAAGGATGCAAAGAAAACACAGACTTCTTTACTTATGTAAAATCTAAATTCTAGAAGGGGATGAATCAGATTGGTCCACTGAACATAGATCGTTTGACTATTGATGATCCTGCTCAGGTAGCCGATAAACTGAATGAGTATTTTGCATCTACATTCACATGCGAGGAAATCGTTGGGGAAGTGGAGAACAGAAGCAACGAGATTGGTGAGAGGAACGAAGGGGTGCTCTTACCAAGGAAGGCTTAAGTGGTGCAAGTTGCAGCATCTGGAGACTGGACACCTGCGAGGTGATCTGACTGAGGTGTATATGGATTTGAATGGTTTGAGCAGGTTCAATGTTGATGGGATTCTTCTGATTGCTCAGATTACGAGCTGAGTGGGCAAATTGAGGAAAAACTGTTGAACAATAGATGTGCAGAAGTTTGCCTTTAGACAGCGGGCAGTTGATTGCTGGAACAGACTTCCGTCGGTTGTTATGGAAGTTAATAGCTTAAATAAATTTAAGGCTGAACCAGAGAAACATTTGGAGTGACCGGATAGGTGAAATGGTAAAGTCTTTTTTTTTTTTTTTTTTTTTTTTGGCTGATGCTGTATGAGCTTGCTTTCTTGCATCACATACCTCAACTAATGCTAGTGCTAATTAGCGACTCATATCTCTCGTAGGCCGACATTTGCCCGTACTCGTCTTGGCACGGACTTCACAAGATGTTCCAGGGTGTCTTGTGACAGTGCCATTCATGTGTTGCACAATGTGTTCAGTAATGCGAGAGCATTTTCAAGTGGATGGTCATAGAATCGAAAGTCCTTTTCGAGTAGGTCCCAAACATACTCAGTTGTGTTGAGATCAGATGAGTTGGGAAATCAAATTATTATATTAGGGCCATCCATTATTTCTAATATATACCCATATATGTATCTTGTCTGTAAATTGCATGTGTTCTCTGGTCGATCTGCCTGTTTTGCTGGACAAAAAAACCCGTTTCTGGAGAAAAACCTTGCTATCTACGCCTGAGACCGACTAACTCAACACGGAGAGAAAAAAAGCCCATTAAAGTTCCTCCTGTCATCGACGAGATTCGAACCCGGGCATTTTCCACATTGGGGAGGACGGTGACGATACCACTGTGCTACCCACGCAGACATGAGTTGGGCATGTCATGTGAGGATGGAGAATTCATTGTAACGGTCCCGAAACAAGTTAGTAACCTCTTCTTCTGGACAACTACAATCTTATATCAGCCGTTCCAGACTTTGATCGTTCGCAAGCGTCACAGACCAATTCGTTCCTACACAGGGGATGCTGTTAATGCAAAGTTAACTGTAAATTACTTGAAACTCATAGTAATTATTCAAACAAAGGAATAAGGCATCTGTGCATTACAATGTATCATCTAGAGAGAGAGAGAGAGAGAGAGAGAGAGAGAGAGGGAGAGGGGGGGGGGGGGCTCGGCCTCTCTTTTCTTAAATTGCATGAGTCAGTAATTTAGCCACAACAAACTCAGGATAAATAAAGTCCTACCAGTACGAGAATGGAAGTCTATTTAAGAAGTAGAGGGACTAGTGAAGTCAGAGAGTACAAGTAGATAAAGGCAGATATTAAATTTCTATTATAAACCAAGAGGAAAATAAAATCAGAATCGATTCTAGATTATTTCTTTATAAGTTTAGAGGATTACGAGTTTAGACTTTTTTTTTTTAATTAAAATTGATCTAAAAATCAACGTATCCAAATCACCTATCATCCCTCTACTTGTAAAATAGACTGCCCCTAGAGGTGACCCCAAGTTCATTCTTGTGATTTGGTATAATCACCGTCTTCCCCACATCGGATGGAAAAGGCGCGAGTTCAAATACCTTCAATCATGCGAAGAATTTTTATGGACCTTTTTTTCACAATGAGGCTGTTTGTCGGTTTCATGTGAGGGTATCATGGTTTTCCACATGGACACTCCAGTTTTCCCTCCAGCAAACAGCATATCGACCACAGAACACACACAATTTACAGACAATATGGCCTTAGTTGGTGATGCTCAGGAACTAAGCTGAGCATCAGCAACAGAGCAATATGGCCTTAGTTGCTGATGCTCCAATGCTACAACAAATGTAGATACATTACATACGGCTCATTATTTTACAGATACATTATACAGGGTGTCTCAAAAATATTGGTACAAACATTTAGGGGAAGTAGGTAACATCTAAAGGAATGTGAATCGCTTAAGAACCCATAACCGGAAACTTCATCATAAGTCGGTAGACGGCGCTTTTCATCAATTCGCGAGAGGGAAAATTTCAATGTTTTTTTCACAGATTATGCTTATTCAATCAGCACAATGCTCATGTGTGGGCTCACGACAACCCACACAGTGTGCACCCCCATGCGACACATCGCTTCGCAATAAATGTGTGGGTAGGTATGGTCTGTGACTGCTTAGTCGGCCCATACCTGTTACCATCCCGCATGGACTCCACTAAATATCGGATCTTTCTTGAACAAGTTCTACCAGGGTTATTTGACGATGTTCCAGCAAATGTGAGACGCAACATTTGGTTTCAACATGACAGGGTGCGTCCTCATTATGGAAGGCGTGTTCGTGAGCATTTGAACAGGCATTTTGGGCATCGATGGATTGGCCGTGGTGAACCTGTTGCTTGGCCCCATGCTCACCTGATTTATTGAGCCTTGATTTCTTTCTGTGGTGGGCCCTCGTATCTATCATGTATGAATCTCCTGTGGAGACGGAAATGGATCTCGTGGCAAGACTCGTCTGCACTGCTGCTACTGTCAAACTCCAGATGCGTTCGACCATGTCTGCCAATCCATCCTGCGTCGGTGTCATGCATGCATCGCGTCTCAAGGTGGAACCTTCGAGCATCTGTTGTAACATCATGAAATGTATCCATCTCGTACTTCATTGTTAATATTATGTCAAATAAATGTTTGCCACTAATTACTGTCTTGTGTCATTTCTGCTGACGTTTCCGGTTATGGGTTCCTATGCGATTCGCATTCCTTTGGACGTTACCTACCTCCCCTAAACATTTGTACCAATATTTTTGAGACACCCAATATATGGTTCAATAGCGCTTAAGTTGCTGATAGGCCTAACACTCAACAACACTCGAATTGAACACAGTGAAATAGTCAAACAATTCAGAAACCTGTTTGTTGTAGAAATCGATTAATGACACGAAGGACGATTTGTGAGAAGGCAACTGAGTGATCAGTTGATATTGGGCAGGATTAGGGAATATTGACAATTAGCAATTGACAAACTCAGCTTGTCCCTCGGTATATGAAGTTAAGTTGACCTAATACAATCTGTCTCAGATGAGGGCGCATGGTTCTATCTAGTTCGAGTTTTTCATCTAACAAACAGGAAAATCGACCACAGAATGCACTCTATTTATAGACCCATATATTGACGCATTTTAATCTTACTTGATTTGCTGCTTACCATGCATATGTGAGCATAAAATGTAGAGAAGATATTGAAATCTTAGGCACAACGTAACGAAGTAGTCAACTTTAAAAATTGAACAAATAATTCAACTAAGGTTGGTTGGTTGTTTGGGTTTAGGAACATGGGCGAATAAGGCCATGTTGTTCCATGTACATTTTCTGTAAATTGCGTGTGTATGATTGCTGGACAAAAATCCGAGTTTCCAGGAGAAAAAAACATGACACCCCTGCCTGAGACAGACTAACTCAGCCATGTTATGAAAAATACCGATAAAAATTAGTCCCGTCATTGACGACGGACTCAGTGTGGAATGCAAAGTGTTTGCACTGGGAGTGGGGGGATTTGTAAATTTCGAAGGTACACGCACCTGGAGTGGAGGTACATGTAGTATATATGTATTTTTCATTTAAGGTTTACAACATATGTATAAGTTACAAGCAAATCCGTATATTTATGAATGTTATAAGAGAATATGAGAAAACAAAGGAAATATTTATTATTTAACATCTAAATATTAATAGTCAGTTCATAAAAACATTATTGACAATAATCACAGTTTAATAAGAAAATCACCAATCAAAATTGGCAAAAAAAAAATCACACAAATTATAATCAAGCATGCATGCAAGTATTGTAATGATCTTATCCTTCTTTGCATACGTATCAATTTACAATCACTTCATTTATTAAATTTTCCGAGAACTCAATCGGACCTTCTAAGCTTATCTTCATGCAGTCTTGCAATATTACAGTACAGGTATGCATATAATAAAAAGAATATAAAATGTATTGTTTATAGGTTGCGACCAAACCACCTTGTTTAGGTATACAAAGGGAAAATTGCCACAAGTACTCTTGCTGTGAAAAAAAATAAGGGGAATGTGAAAAACAAAAAGCAAAACTGTTAGCATTAGCATTAGTTAGCATTAGCATTAGAGGCATTTCATGCAAGAAAGCAAGCTTATGCAGCATCAGCCAAAAAAAAAAAACCCACTTCCACTTCACCCCTCTGTTCGTTCAAAATACCTGTCCAGCTGAGCCTTAAACTTATTTAGGCTATCAACCTCCATTACAAGGGATGGAAGTCTGTTCCACCAACCAACCACCCGCTGGCTAAAGGCAAATTTCCGCACGTCTATCCTACATCTGTCTTTCCTCAATTTGAATTTATGCCCTCTCAGGTGATTATTCTGAGCAAGAGGAAGAATCCCATCAGCATTGAGCATGCTCAAACCATTCAAGGCTTTATACACCTCTATCAGATCACCTCGCTGGTGCCTAGTCTCCAGACACTGTAATTTGCAAAACTTAAGCCTTTCTTCGTAAGAGCACCCCTTTGTTCCATTCACTAATCTTGTTGCCCTTCTCTGTACTCGTTCCAGCATCTCTACATCCTTCTTGAAATGAGGCCTCCAGACCTGTATACAGTACTCTAGGTGTGGCCTGACCATTGCCTTATACAAGGGAATAATCACTTCCTTATCCCTGCTGGAAAAATTCCTGTATATCATTGACAATACTCGATGAGCTACTCTTGCAGCCCGTCTGCACTGCTCAGAGAACTTCATATCTGCCTGCACAACCACCCCCAAGTCCCTTTCATTCTCTACCACTGTCAGTGTAGTACCACAGAGTTGATCGTTGCTCTGGGGTTGCTGTTTCCCATGTGTAGCACTTTACATTTGTCAATGTTAAACTTCATTTGCCACCTCTCAGCCCATCTGCTCAACCTTTCCAGATCCTGTTGCAGTAGCATAGTGTCAGTAGTGTCCTTGACAACCCTGCCAACCTTTGTATCGTCTGCAAACTTGGACATTAAACTTGATATACCATCATCAATATCATTTATAAATACAGAAAACAATAATGGACCCAACACCGAGCCCTGAGGGATTCCACTAATAACATTAGTCCACGATGAGCAGTGTCCATTGATTACCACTCTGTCTTCTCCCCCTCAACCACCCCTTAAAAAGCCAACTACACCCGGTATTCCCAGGCGGTCACCCTCCCAAGTACTGACAGGGCCTAACGCTGCTTAACTTCGGTGATCGGACGAGAACCGGTGTATTCAGCCTAGTATGATAGTTGGCTAAAAAATTTTTTTTTTCTTTTTCCGAGTCTCGAACCCATGTCGTTGTTACTGGCGATCCGGTGCTTATCCCCATGGCTACCCTTTCAGTTGACGATTGAAATAATGGCTGCAGTAGACTCCTCTCTCTGCCTAGACATCGTTTTACAAGAAATTAGTCGCAAGAATTTAGAAACAAGGAATGAGTTGCAAGAACACCGTTTGTGTGAAAGGGAACCTGAAAACCATAAAATGAAAATGCCAAAACTTAAAATAGTGGCTTTTAGTTACAATTTGTGCAGCTAGAAATATTTCCCATTAAATTATTTTGATAATTTCTTGTCTTTTGAATTTTAGTGATTTATTTTTGCTGTGTATTACCTAACGAGTACCACACTTAGTTGATGTGAACGTTTGTGTTGTTTGACATAAATTTATTGAATTTTATAATTACATTGTGTAAACTGGTAATACGGTCCCTAGAGAGCACAGTAAGAAAATTTCAATTAAAATTAAACAAAAAATGGGTCTTTGAATGAATATTAAAATAAGAATTACTATTTTTCGCCGGGGGAGAATTTTATTCCACTGGTGGTGAAACTCACCCCCTGGATTCAACACCGGATTTGAACTCTGGTCCTTTCCACCTGGTGTGGGGAGAAGGGAGTTTCTACCAACTGTGCTACCCATTAGATCATTCAACTAAAGGAAAAACACAATCGTAAATATATTTTTAAACCAAATAAAAATCATATTCGTACGTTTTGAGATAAAATAATTATTATTTTGCTGAACAGGCTTTGCACGCATGTTGTTTACAGACAGATTGGCAAGAAAACAGGAAAATCAGGAAAAGCCTGTTCAAAGAGCAAAATCTGGTAACTGATATCAACGACCATGGCCTGTTCAACCTGAAAATATAACCAATAATAAAAAAAAACCTGTTATTAGAACCTTTGTATATCGAATTCGTCACAAAGATGTTTCAGTCATTGTATGAAATACAGGCAGGGATTCAAATGGAAAATTTTTACAAAAAAAAAAAAAAAAACAGAAGAAATATTTCTGTTTAATGATCAAGCATGGGCATGCCATTAACAATGCATGTGATGAACCGGAATGGGTTTTCTGGTACTTCGGTCCATTCTAATACGTGGCTGCCCATGTGGGTAGGAAAGTTGGTAGAATCAGCATCCTCCACACCAGATGGAAAAGACACGAGTTTGAGTCAGGTCGATGATGTGAGCAATTTTTACAGGCCTTTTTCACAATGTGGCTGAGGTAGTCAGCCTCAGTTGAGGGTAGCATGGTTTTTTTATTGCAGAAATGACATGGGTGGTGTGCAATGGGAGAATGGAGATTAGACAAGCTGAAATGGCCAGATACTTCGATGTGAATAACAGTATTGTAAATAGCCTGTAAAACTACACTGCTTGACAAAATTAACAGAACAAAACGTTTTTCATGAATATTTTATTGTGAACAGTGTTGATGGTAAATATTTGATATAGTAGGCATCCTGGCATGTAAATTCTGCGTATCCAATGTAAATCAATCTACACCTTAGTGAACTGCACATGCAAATTATTCATGCCTATAAAAACAGAGGTTGCAACCATATCACTTTCGGCTTGCTCAGTAGGATAGCCACATCTCTAGTACTCAGGATGGCAAGTCATCATTGTTTTGCTGAATCTTTGGGATGGCAGGCCATTGGATGATATGAGCTGGGCAGTCCCAGGTGGCATGTTGGCTTAATGAGTTATACAGTGTCATCTCAGCACTATGGAAGCAGTTTCAGGAGACAGTAACCATTACAAGTAGAGCTAGCCAAGGCCACCCAAAGGCTATGTCAACCAGAACAGACCGCTAACAGCAAGATGGAAGTCTACGACATCCTGTCATCAACTGTCTCTTAAGGTTGATGTGACATGTAAAAACATTTCCAAACAGACTGTGTTAAGAAAGCTCAATTCAAGTGGACTCTCCACAAGGAAGCCAGTGGTTTGTATCCCATTAATCCCAAACCACCGCAGAGCCTGTTGAAACTGAAGATGTCCGACTGTCATGGCCAGCCCAATCACCAGACTTAAATCTGAACGAACATGTATTCATTCAGATTTAAGTCTGGTGATTCGGCTCACAGACATTGCACGGCAACTCTGTGGTTAGCTAAGGTGTGCGCTGGTGGAAGAATGGGTTTTCTTGCCACAGAATCTTAAGACACTAATATTGAGCATGGTTCACCGATATCAGGCCTGTTTAGCCACTGGAGGGGGTCATACACTGTACTGATCTCATGACCATATTTTCAAGCATCCTGTATCGACTTCTGTAACATGACCTTTTTGGCAATGCTTATACAACCCCCTATAAATATCCCTTATACCTGTCTGAAGTTTCTCAGTCTCCTCATTTTATTCTATGGCACACCACCATGCCAAATTTTGTCCTGCTATATCACAAGCTGCACATGTTACATGTTTCCTATGGGTTGTTAATTTTGTTGAGCAGTGTAGCTCCCTCACCACAAACTCTCTCGAAGAATTGTCTGGGGCCATCTCATAACCGCTGCACAAGATGATCATTATATGGTCCAAATGCAAATTGTCATAGAGTTCCCAGCATGGAAACTGACTTCAGAGCAAGCTGGATTTAGAGGAGGGCTTGTTTTCAGGTTTACTGTCTTTTAGGAGGCTTCAAGCAAGGAGATTATAGCTGCCTGCCTTGCCTTTATGTACAAAACAATCTGCTTGGATTGGGTTCAACAGCAGATCAAAGGGATTGAGGGGTAAAACCTCTTAGCTGCAGAAAAAGTCTAGGTTTCAAATTCTGAATAATGTAAGTACTTTTATGGCCATGAAAGAACTTTTAGTAGCCAAGTTAGTAGTGGTAGCAGTTTTAGTAGCCATCTTACGAACAGGGGCTGCACAGTTTTTTCTCACTCAGCTTTTTTTATCTGGCTAAACAGGCAAGTCAACTATGTAATGTACAATATATAGTCACAATGTACAAAAGCTTTGGCAAAAAATCTAAAAGAGCAAATAGATAAATAAATCTTAGCCTATTTCAAAAACATGGAACTGAAAATAGTTATTTTTAATTCTCTTTGTATCAGCTCTGAGTAGGGGTAGACTAATGCAGACAGCTAGGCAATGATGATCCAGTGGCCAATAACCTTGGTAACATGCTAGTGCTGCAAAAAAAAAAAAAAAAAAAAAAACACTGATGGGGCCAAAATTATTGGAACCACCAGAGTCCACTGTAGCCCCTGGTTCCAAGCATAAACTCAATAATTTTTGCCTCCAAATTACCCTTGCTTAGTGAAATTACTTATAAAAACTGTTATTGGTCTTTCAGAAGTAGGCCAAAATGAAATGTGAAGTTTGGCCATTACTGAATACTTCAAATTTCTTTATTAGTGAAACAAGTACCATCTCCTAATTAGATGGTACTAATAATATTTTAAAACCTTCCTTCTTGCGATGACTGACACCTTTTTTTTAAATTTTACATGTAGTAGTGTTGTACAGTGTGGGTATGCATTACAAATATACTCTGGTGTCAACAAAAAGTCAAGCCGTTTTTTTTTTTTTTTTTTTAATTTTGGAAACTTAAATTTTTATATTGAATATGACATCCTAACATGAAATTACATAAGAATATCAAAACAGAATTTCAGGCACCAAAAAACATGCAAACAACAAGAGCTAAAAAAGGACCACATGAAAACAGCACAACTCAATTCTGATCTGCTGATTACGTGAATAGAATCTGATTAGGTGTTTTCTTTCTTTTAGAATGCAATTAAGGTTAGGGCCACATCAGCAGAGAGGAGAGGTGTCTCGATGATATGTTTGCAGTCAGAATCACCTTCACCTGCCCTTAATTGGGTCATAAGGAAAGTACAAAAAAAAAAAAACAGTTCCTTCTCATGTTTCCAACACCACAGAAAAATGTTCAAAGTAAATTATGCAAATTATATGAAAAAGTCCAAGTTAGTTTAAGTTGTGTGTGTGTGTAACAGCCAAAGCAAGCGAGGCTATGAGGTATCAGTATATTATATGCCTGTAAGTTCGTGTTCTTCAGTCACTGTGATGCACAAAAAAAAAAAAAAAAAAAAACCACTGAATTTTAAGGAGAAAAAAAAGCACAATCCTAATGTGGACTTTCTACTAAAACAAGTTTGGACGTGTCATCTGCTCCCAGAAAAATGCATCACTAATAGTCATTCTTGTAGATGGGTGGGATTTAACCTCAGGACTTATCATCATTGGCCTTGTAAGCAGCATAACATTTGAGGATCATCTGATTGTTAGGGGCTGATCGCATTATTTGTACCCATTAAACACTTGAATCATGCAGCTCTCAATTTTGAGCAGTCATTATCTCATGATCATGCATGCCAACAGGGACCTATTTCTTTTCAAACTCAATATAACTCTCCACCACAAAAGATTGCATAGTGTGCATTTTTTCCCTATCTCAAATTTTATTGTTGTCACCAACTTTTAGGCAATACGTGAAGATATATAGGACAGATGTTCTAAAATAATACATAAAGAGGCATAGTATGTGATAAATGTTCACAAATATTAGTATTAATAATGCAAATGATACAAGAAAGCAAGCTCATACAGCATCAGCTAAAAAAAAAAAACATTTCAGCTATCCATCCCCTCCAATAGTTTGTCTAGTTCTTGAATTTATTCAAACTATCCACTTCCACAACAGATGGTAGCTTGTTCCAGTAATCAACCACCTGTTGGCTGAAGGCAAACTTCCGCACATCTATTCTGCAACAAACCTACCTCAATTTGAATTTGTGCCCATTCATGCATAATCTGAGCAAGAGGAAGAATCCCATCAGCACTGAGATTGCTGAAGTCATTCAAAGCCTTCGACACCTCAATCAGATCACCTTGCAGATGCCTAATTTCCAGACACTAAAATTTGCAGAACGGAAACCATTCCTTCTTCCTAATTTCTTTACTCTTCAAATAATCTCATCTCTTGTTTAATGATTTTGGGATATTTTTGAACTATAGTTTTTTTTTTTTTTTTTTTTTTTTTTTTGTAGTGGCTGCAATCTTCTTATCAATGGCAAACTCTAAGTTTTGTTTCACTGAAAGCATTTCTGGTTCATCTCTGCCTTCTTTAGTTTGATCATGCATATATGAAGATGCAGATGTGGAGTTAATAATTTCAACCTCAATACTGTCTTCTTGATATTCTAATGTTTCGGAAAGTCTTAGAACTAAGGAATAAATAATTCTTGCAATAGAAGCTTTACATTGTTGATTCTGATTTTCTTTGTCCACTTGAGAATTATGGAGGTATAAAACAATGCTTTCTAAATCAGTGAACCTTTGTTGTACTTTAAATTTTAATGTAGCATACAACTCTTTGGCCAGAGAAGAGTTTATTTTGTTCAGCAAGTAATTACATCATAAACTGTACAGTTGCACTTGCAGTTAGCAAAATTGTATCTTGGCAACATAAAGCTTCAATGGTAAGCCTCACTGGAAGAAGAAGAAGACGGGCTGAAAATGCCATTGACATAGCATTGAATTTGTCCTCAGTGAAATTAATTTTAGAATTACGATCAATTGATGCTTTTTGAACACAATTTCTCAATTTATAAAACCACTCCATCATGCTGAACAAATCATTCAACAAGTTTTTGAATCTAATAGTAGCGTGAGATCTTTACCATATTCAGGATATACATATTTTTGTAAGATTGAATTTTTAGTGGATGAATGTCGAAATATCTTAATGACTTTTTGAATTTTGTTATTATTGTACAGAGTCCCATATGAGTTAGATTATTAGGATTAGTGGATGAATGTCGAAATATCTTAATGACTTTTTGAATTTTGTTATTATTGTACAGAGTCCCATATGAGTTAGATTATTAGGATGGTCACCATTGCCCTCAAAATTTATTGCAACTAAAATCACTACTATTTTCTTCATCTTTGCTATAGTCGAGAGAAGCATTTCCCAAACCTTTTTAGTCATGGAATACTTTTCATCTCACAATATATTTAAGGAACACAAGTTTAGCGGGAGCCAAAGAACTGTTTGCTAATACTTTATTACATACGACTCACTGTGCGTCAGGAGCATCTTTATTTTGAACACATGTAAGCCAAAATTCAAATAACTGTCATCATACTTTCGTTTTAGTCCTTTATTAGTTAGTTCCTGTTTTTTCACTTTAAGAAAACTGCACTTTAAGAAAAGGGCCCTCAGTTCTTTGTTTCAATACAAAAATTTCATATTGTTTGCAGTCATTTACAAAAAAAAAAAAAAAATAATAATAAATAAATAAATAAAAATTCAATTGTAAGTGGAGCCCTTTCTGAAGTGTTGTTTGAGATACGACTGGAAACAGATATTTCTTGTTGATGTTTGTCTTGATTAGCAATACTATAAGCTTTGCGAAAATGAAATATCATAACAATAATTTTGGAAGTTTATTAATGAACTTTTAAGAATGCAACTTTTAAAATGGTAATAATGTAACCACAAATTGATATTTCTGGTTGTGAGACATATGGAGCTCAATGCCCTACTCTCCCAAAGAATTCTAAAGATTTAAGTAATACATACAGGAGCTAAGCAACATATCAACAAAAAAAATTTTAATTTATTTTATGAAATCAAATTACATATCTCTTTAAATATATGGAACAAGCAACTTTACAGCTAAATACAGATTATAAGCATCTCTAACTGTTAATTTACATTTCTGTGTACTATCAAGCACACAGATACTGTACATTCCAGCTAACTTGCCTAAATATTTAAACAACCCTATGAATTACTTTGTTTCACTACTTCTTTTATTTGTGTTATTAACAGATTCTACTGAAGAATATATAAAAGATTTAAGTGATTCTTTAGTGAATCCAGCTGCTTTCTTGGTTCCTTCACATATTGCAACAGGCAATGTAGACAGGAAATGAAAACTTTTGATAACACCTGCAATGTTCAGAAAAATGAATATGAATAGCAAATTTTTAGATGTACTGAATGATGATGAATATATTTTTAATGATGAATACGTAAATTTTAAATAATTTAGTAAGAACTTTAGTAACAGGAAATACAGCCCTAAAAGAATAAATTTTGTATAAACTGGAGTAATGTGGCACTGAAAAGAAGTTAGTAAGGTTGATAAAAGGACAGATGAACAGTTATAAATGGCCACTGCCATGGTCCTACTAATGACATGATCCAGTGATTCAAAAATGATGTTAATGAGTTACTACAGGTTTGATAATGGTGTTTACTGATGACACAAAGTAAGAAGTAGTTAACTTGTTTAGGACTATAAACAGAAAAAATTGCTAAGATGGTCATAAGGATCAAATCATAAGGGTCAAATGACAAATTACGATAAAATATTAATAAATTATAGATCTTATCTGGAAATTGGAGGATGACGCCATCCTGTTTCATTTCAAGAGACTCAAAACTGTCTCACTATCTTTATGTGTGAATTGAAGAAGCTTGAAAATTATCCATAAATCTATACAGGAAACAAAGTACAGAATGTAATATTCAACCAAGTCCAACATATTATCACTCAACAAAAACAAGCCTGCAAGATGTGAGTAATTTAAGACAACCTTGCATTTGTAATTCAGAAACATGTAGAAATGTCTTTTCTCTGAATTTTTTTGTGATCCAAAGAAATTCAGAGAAAGGACAAAAAAAAGTCTACTAACACAAGTTAGTGTTACAAGAAGTATCTGTATTCATATTGTCTTTATTTGATTGTGTGTAACTTTAATGATCTACCACAAGAAATTTTGGGCAAGAAAACAGCCCACAATGGTGATATCCTTTGTGGTATAAAGAAACTGCTCATGCCTTTCCACAAGTTTAGTATTAGTGTATTAGCTCATGCCTTATGATACAAGAAGCCAGACTTCTGCTGCACATCCAAGCTTTAGGAATGGTAACCTGTGCATAGGAATGTGCATAATTTTGTCTTGCATAACAGAGTTCTTTATGACTAATTTGTTACTGTTGTTTGCAATAGTACATACAAATTTCTTTTATTTACCATTTACAATTTTATTTTTCTGGCTGTAACTGAAAAGGAAGCATTTTTCAACATGCATTTATATGAACTTTCAACCTTAGTTTTGCACTCAGAATAGAACTTTTCTGGGCTTATATAACAATGTAACTGATTTTCATTGGGCATGCAAAAGAGAGAAAGGCACAGTGTTTTCCGTCCTCATTTTCTTCGTCACTATCAACTGTACATCTGCAACAACTACAGTAGATTTTGTTTATTTGGGCCAGCGGTTAATTGGGGCAGCCGTTTATTTGGGGCAAATCTTAAAAAACAGAACCCAATCGAGAAAATAGCCAGGGTTTACTTCGCTTAATTGGGACAGCATGCCGTTTAATTGGGGCAGGAGACCGCAGCACTGGAGATTACCTTACGATTGTCTCCAACAGTACCACATAGTTCGGTTGAAATTCTGGAGGTCACAACCATAAAACAATAAAAACAATTAGCAGTCACCTGTTTATTGGGTTTTTCTGTTAGTGAAATCTATCGTAAACAGAACTCGATCTTACTGAATTTGCGATAATACCGACAGCTGGAATTCTGTGGGTTATTATGGTGAAATCTGTTTACACTTCCATGAAATCTTCAATCATATAAAAAAATTAATTTTCAGATCTTCTCTTCATTCCTATTTTTAAAGCTTTGTAACTCGTTACGCTGTTCTCACTTGCGCATATCGTGTTACTTGCAATTTGTATGTGCCATGTTCTTTGTTATTGATTGCTTATCTTTTTACTGTTTTAAATTTTAACCCCCACCCACAAATGTCAGTGAACAGAAATGTCAACTAGTTAGTATATACATATTACAGTACGCATTAATTATTCAGATTATCACGTATATTCTTCCGATTTTCACGTATAATTTAATTTTTTAATTGGTAAGATAATAAAGGGTAAATTTGTGCTTAATATATCTTTATTTTTATAGCCTGTGGATAATATTCCTGCTATTTTTGCTAAATATTCAAAAATTTTGCTAATAAAATTCAATTCACAAACGTGATCCCAATGACCAGTGCTTACTACACATCGTATAGTGAACAGTACTTTACTACGGTCACTCCATCGTAACATGATTTGATTGTACAGTGAACCAATTGTAAAGCGAGGGTCCATTGTAATTTTAACTTTTTTTACGTGAAACTTCGGATAATTGGGGCAGCCGCTTAATCAGGGCAAAATGCACTAGTCCCGATGTGTCCCAAATAACCGGAATCGACTGTACTAACGTTATATACTGATCTTCCAATTTTCAAATAACTCACTGATATTTTTCTATTTTCCATAAAAAAAATAGGAAAGTGGCAGTGAATTTTGTCATTATCGCTACTGTGTTTTTAATCAACCAGAATCTCATTTTTTTTTTTTTTATTGTCTGTAATTGTTGTTTTAGCGACAATCTATTAATACATAGTAACACTTTGTCAGTTTGGCCTAAAACTTCCTTTTCTGTTCAACTTGTGCCCATAATAAATACTTTAAAATCTAAATATGTATGGAATGAACAACACTAATTTTCACAACTTGAGTACATCAGCAGACATCCAAATATAGTAAGAAATGCAACCACAAGGAGAAGATACCTATATTTGTTTTGTATACAGCAATATTAAGAAGATTCCACCCCCCACCACCAAATCTCCCACACAGTTATAACAACAGATTCGTGTCATGGTTAATGCGTTCAATCTTGAAAAGTTCATTACTGTATGGCCACCTTTCTTATTTCAGAATATAAATAAGAATTCAGCTATCCCTATCCTACTTCCAGTCTGCATAATTCAATCAGGCAACCAAAAAAAAAAAAAAAAAAAATTGGAAATTCACAAAATCATAGGATAATGACCAGTGCTTAATTATTTAATGAGTGATTTAGGATTCAAGTTAAAAAGGCAGTCAAGTCATAAAGGGTTAGCCATATACACTACCCTACCATTAATATCCAGACACCCTTTAACTGATAGATGGTCACATCCTACCCAAGCACCACGTGTCAGACACACACCTATAAATATGCTCGCAGGCCTTTGAGGAAACAGTAGTATGACTGTGAATGCATGACGTGGCAATCAAACAGTTAACTAAAAAGTAAAAAGTAGACAGAGTTTTAATAGATGTTATGTGGAAGCACCAAAAGAGCTTTTAAAATTGGGGGAATTATGCCTTTTAGTCATTTTTGTCTGATTTTTTGGCTTTTGTAAGGTAGCAGATGTAAAATGCAGTATCATAACAAAAAATGTTTTTTTTTATAAATTTTAATTTTACAAATAAAAATAAGTCTATTTTTATTTGAAAACATTTTTTAAAAAATTCTGATCTCATTTTTTGACAATAAATTCACTCTAATGCAGGATAACCAAGTCAAAATCAGAACAAATTAATATTCAAAAGCTATATTCACACAAGTTTTGCACAAGTTTGCACAAGTAAAAATATGCACAAGTTTTAATTTTTAAGAATTTTAAAAATTTCAGAAAGACACCTACTCCAGAGCCAACTACTAGCTGAAAACTCACTGCTGTTCAAGAACAACAGGGTTTCTTTAATTCATTCCAAGATAACATGTACTTAAGACTAAAAATATTGTTAATATATTTTTATTGTAGTATTCATAAACTTCAATTCTATGTTCCTTGATGGGTATGTTCATACTTATTGATACATGAATTAAGGGCGTAATTACACGCTGGTCTGCAAACTTGAAAGAAGAAATGCTACTCTGCATGGAAACTAATACATTTATAAAAATAAAAATGAAGATTATGTACTCCAAGCATTTAAAAACTTGAGTGAAAATATTTTTAGACAAAGCTGTGTAATAGATGAATAAATTTATAATTTGAGAATTGGCAATATATTTTGGCCTTCTAGAGGCTCTTTGAGCAGATACTTTATTTGAAAACATCTATAATTATAGTTTCTATAGAGAGCAATATATTTTTTCATCTCATGTTAATACTTAACTTTTAGAATTAATAATTAAAAGCATTTTAAATAAAACAACTGAAGTTAAATACTTGTTTTACAAATCGACATCAGGTAAATCAGCATTCTAATTTAAAGCTTACACACAATAAAATCAATGTGGTAGGGAAGGGGAGGGGTATTAAAATTTGACCTAGAATTGCAATGTTTTTCAATAAATCATTTTGCCTGTTTCATATTAGGTAGTCTTCTTGAAGTATCCCCCTCCCTAAACGTGTGCATATTTGTTCTTTCAATGTCGGAGTGCTAGCATTCCCTACAAAACATACACCTGCATTACTACATTGTTGCTGCCAAGCTTCTCTCCTCCCAAAAAATTTCTTTTATCAGTCCAAAAAGATGGACATCTGAGGGGATATGGCTGATTATAAGGGGTGGAAAGGGGTCAAGAATCACTCAACCTAGCATGTTGGAGTCGAGTGTCACCACGAAGAGGAACAATTCTTCTCTTGATATTTGTGGGATAATTTTCCTCAATGCTGCTTTCACGTTCATTGTCAGATCAAAATAATACTTGGCATTCACAGTAACATCACACTCCAAAAATCTGCAGAAATTAACCTATCAGAATTCCTGCAAGACTGAAGGCATGGCCTTTCTGGCAGTGGGCCTCTAGGTTTTAAATATTTTTGGAAGTGAAGAGTTCAAATGACACTTGGCCATTTGCTCTCAGTAACAAATTACTGTTAATGCTAGGCCCTGGACATGCCACAAACTGGTCTAGAAATGCATTCCCCTCCCTCCCATAATACTCCAAATGCTTATAGAAACCTCGAACTCTATACTTTCAGATAAAATGTTAGCATCTTTGGAATCTACCTCTCATTCACTTTTATAATACAAAAATGCTTTCAAATGATTATCTATACACTACAAACATTATTGTTGTTCACTAATAAAATTTCAGACAGAGAAAGATGCTGAGCATCCAGAAAAAACTTTGCAATTTTGCTAATCTTCACATGACCGACTCTATTTGTGGATGTGCAATACAGTAAACCCCCGCTATTCGCGGGGGTTACGTTCCTGAGAAATGTCGCGAATACCGAAAACGCGAATACTGAGCTATGGCTCCCATAGTAATAAAGGGGTTCCGTTCCAAAGTATGAAATATATAAGAAAAACTAGTCTAAAATTGTCTATGTATGTATTATATGTACCTTCATAATATGACTAAGTACATAGACAGTACATAGTGAAATGCAAGCATATGGCATCGAAATGAAAATAAGAAACAATTTAATATTAAATGTAATATTTATTAGAAATTTCAAACAAATCTTTCAAACCAGCGCCTTTGCTTGCTAGCAAAAAAAACATCCCGCCAGTGCTATCACCAGTTTCGCTAAAGTGTTAAATTTCACCAGTTTCGCTAAAGTGTTGATAAAGGAGTTTTGCCTTTTCACGAATGATAAGTGAACTTAACGGAATTTTATTTTGAGTTTGGTCTTCTATCCACAGATTTAAGGCCTTTTCCATTTTTTCTAATTTAACATCACGAGTTACAGAGCAAATTTTTGAAACAATTAGCGCGTTTTTCACGGACACTACGGCGGATTTTTTCTTCCGATTTCTTGATTGAACGTACGGTTGACTCATTGATTTTATAATGTTTTGCCACTGAGGAGACACTTTCACCATTAGAAATTTTGTCTAATAACTCAATTTTATTCGCTAATGTCATCACCTTCTTTGATATTTTCACATTTCTCTTTTTATTCGTAGCCATATTTTTGTAGGGGTTAGAAAGAACTTGTCCACAATAGTCACTTTCTTCCGTTAACACACTCGAAAAAGTCTGTTTTACACTGCAAAACGGTAGATTCATCATTTTTGTAAGCTTATCAATTTATAAATTGATAAATTTATTCAATTTATAAGCATATAAATTAAAAGCAAACGACGAAACCTTCCATGACAAACGCATAACGCATACTGAACAAGGATTAGCGAGAAACATCCACGCTCGCGATTTTGTCACCCCTCTCCCCCCACCCACTGAGCGCTGTTTCGACCGGGAAAGATAATTTTAGCCACGCCCATGTTTTTTTATGGCGGAAAATATTCACGGCGCTTTAAAATTCACAAATTTTTAGGTTTCATTTTATATTAAATCGGCGATCGCGAATACGCGAAACCGCGAATACAGATACCGCGAATAGCGGGGGTTTACTGTATAACCATACATATAGTCATGTTTTTGAAGCCTTTGGTGAATATTGCCATTTGGGCCTTTTTTCACTAAAAATCTGGAGGTGGGGTAGTACTGCACCACCACCACCACCACCTTCATCATCATCAGCCATTTTCAATCCACTGCAGGATGAAGGCCTCTCCAGCAACTTTCCAGTTCCTTCTGTTTTGAGCACTGGCCATCCATTTACTACTCAAAAACTCATGAATTTCATCTATCCATCTCCGCCTTTGTCTTCCAGGTTTTCTTCTAGCTCCTCGTGGGTACCATTCTGTTATTTTCTTAGTCCATCTGTCATCATGTCTTCGAGCTATGTGTCCTGCCCAAGACCATTTTAGTTCTTTAGTTTTGATAAGAATGTCCTTTACTTGAGTTTGCTGCCTAATCCATGTGTTTCTCTTCTTATCTAACAGTCTGATTCCCAATATAATTCGTTCCATTCTTCGCTGTGTAGTTCTTAGCTTCTCTTCCATTCTTTTGGTGAGTGCCCAAGTTTCACTTCCATAAGTCATGGTGGGGAGTATACATTGGTTCGTTATTTTACGTTTCAGACAAACTGGGATATTGCTCTTCAGTATGTGACTATATTTCCTGAATGCTATCCATCCAAAATTTATTCTTCTCTTGACTTCCAGCCATTTATCATTATTACAGCTAATAACTTGTCCCAGATAAGTATATGACTCCACCTTTTCAATTACTGCTCCTTCAATCATTATTTCCCTTTCCGTGGCATACTTGTTCATCATTACTTTTGTTTTAGCCATATTCATCTTTAGTCCAAAATCCTTACTAACTGTGCATAACTGATTAAGATTTTCCTCTAATTCTTTGGGATCGTGGCTTATGACCACAATGTCATCTGCAAATTGTAAATGGTTTAGGTACTCTCCATTCACATTGACTCCTTTCTGCCACCAGTCTAATCTTCTGAAAGCTTCCTCAAGGGCAGCAGTAAACAGCTTTGGAGATATTGTGTCTCCTTGTCGAACTCCTTTCTCAATTTTAAATTTCCTACTGTCTTTGTCTAGTCTAATAAAGGATGTAGCACTCTCATATATTTTCTTCAAAATCGTAATATATGGAGTATCTATGCCTTGTCTTTCCAGTGCCCGAAACATTGCCTTATGCTGTATGGAGTCAAATGCCTTTTCATAATCCACAAATGCCAGGCATAATGGTGTTTTATATTCACTTGCTTTCTCCATTAGCTGTGATATTACGTGAAGGTGATCCATAGTTGAGAATCCTGTCCTAAAGCCAGCTTGCTCTTTCGGTTGATTCTCATCAAGTATTCTTTCTAATCTGTTAGTAATGACCCTTGTGAACAACTTGTAGATATGGGATAACAAGCTAATTGGTCTATAATTTCCAATTTCTGATTTATCTCCTTTCTTATGCAGCAAAACTATGATTGCATTATTCCACTGCTTAGGCATCACACCTTTTCTAATGCACTTTGTGAAGAGCCTTGCCAGTTTTTGTGTTATGTCTCTTCCTCCCAATTTTAACAACTCTACAGTAACTTCATCTTCCCCCGGGGCTTTCCGATTCTTCATTTTCTTCAATGCATGTTCTACCTCATCAGGAAGAATATCGGGTATGTCGTATGTGTTGCTACTTTGCAATCCATCTTCCCCACTGCTGGTATCATTCCCTCGCTCCTTGTATAATTCTCTATAGTAGTCTTCTGCTATTTGAATTATGCCTTCTCTGCTGTTTATAAGTACACCTTCGCTATTCTTCAGTTTCAGTATCATTTGTCTTTCTGTATTACTGCTCATGGCTGCTGATTTAAATCCTTTGTTTTCCCTTAATGCTTGTTCTACTTTTCTTGTGTTAAATCTTCTTATGTCCTCTCTGAGTCTCTTTCTAATGGCTTTGCATAACTCAGTATACTCAATTTTCTCCCTGTCAGTGTTTTTCTTGCTCTTCATTTGTCGTCTTTGGTTCATCATGACAAGTGTTTCTTGACTAATTTTTTCTTCTTTAGATTTCTGTTTCCCTATAGGTTTCTTGGGCTTTATCACTTTCAGAAAGTTGTAATATTCCTCGTCGATATCTTGGTCCTGAGCAGTCTGCAGAAGCTCAAACTTGTTCTTCAGTTCCAGTACATACTGCTTTTTCTCCTCCTCTGTTATTTCAAAGACCTTTGTATTATTTACTCGAGTCAGTTTTTTCCTTTCCTTTCCTACATCTATATCAAGTGTACATCTTACCATTCTGTGATCACTTCCAACATTTACCTTATTCAGGACGGTAACATCATTCACAATATATCTTCTGTTAGTGAGGATGAAGTCGATTTCATTAGTTGTTAATCCATTTGGACTCTTCCATGTCCACTTTCTGTTCACCCTTTTCTTGAAAAAAGTGTTCATTACTGACATTCCTTGAGATTCTGCAAATTCCACAAGTCTTTCACCTCTTTTATTTCTTTCACCAATTCCAAAATTTCCTATAGTTCCTCTTTCTGCGCTGTTTTGCCTTTTTCCAACCTTAGCATTGAAGTCCCCCATAATAATAGTGTAGTGGGTTTTCTGCTCATCTAGAAGACTCTCAATTTCAGTGTACATTTCTTCAACCTCTTCATCATCATGGCTCGATGTTGGTGCATAAATCATTATAATCTTTAGCTTGTACCTCTTAGAAATCTTGAGTATTAGTCTTGACACCCTTGGTGATGTACTTTTGAATTCCAAAATGTTGTTTTTAAAATCTTTATGGACCAGAAACCCAACTCCACCTTCACTCCTTTCACTGTTTCCATTGGTGTACAGCAGATTTCCACTTGATAAACTTATAAGTGATTCATTTCTTCTTCTTGTTTTAGCTAAACCGATGATATTCCAATTCACATTTTCTAATTCCTTTTCCAGCTCTAATATCCTGTCTTCACCGATGAGTGATCGTACGTTATAACAGGCCAAGTTCAATTTCCGTGCAACTAACTTCAATTGATGCCGCTTTATGGGACAACCATAACTGAATATGCATGCATGCATGCAAGTACAGTTAATGTGAAGAGGAACAAAATAGGAAATGATCATGCAAAAATGGCATTGATCCATACTGTTTATGAGAAATAAATTTTTTTTCAAGGTCAATTCAACCCCCTCACACATAATAAGAATTGTAATTCTTTTAATATGAAAATACTCTTACTGTAAAAACACTGCAACAATTAAAATAATACTTTCTTAATAATTACAAATGAGAATGATTTCAATTCCTGTAATGGTGAATCTCCAAAAAGGATGAGCACTGTGAAGTAAGTTTCTTTAAGAAATTTTAAAGTTTTATAAAACTTTATTCATAAATGCTGTTAAATATTAATTTCCTTTTTATTTTACTTAATTTACCAATCACTAGTAAAATATTGTCAAAAATAAAACCAGAACTGTTTTAAACAATTTGTGAAAAAAAAAAAAAAAAAAAAAAGCTTGTTGTTACCTTTTTTTTTTTTTTGGCACTAATATCCTCTATTTTAAATAATATATATCTATTTATGTGTCACTTAAATTGATTTTTCCAACTTCTAGATCTGAATCCCAGAGAATTTTGGCATTTATAACCCAAAAAGGACAATAATGCTTAACAAATGCAATGTCCTCCAATTTTCAAAGCTATTTTCATGCTTCCATTTATTAAAATTGTGTCTACTATTAGTTCGAAAGCACAGATAAGACATAGTAGCACATACTGGAAAATTCAGAGACAACTTGTACATAAAAGGACACATTATTTAAAACATACTTGAACTGATCTTCAAAAATATATGTCTATGTACGTACTCCTCAGAGCACATATATAAAAAATTTAGATTAACAAATCACAAGCGTTTAGATACTTTTATATAACAATTAAAATAAAGCAATTTACATTTGAAAGAAAAGAAATGTTTATCTGTTATTATTTCATATTAAAATACCTTTATTCCAATAGTCAACAACTTTACTTTGATCCTCTTGTAAAGATGGCACCTATATTTCATGGGAGGGGGAGTGTATAATGTGTTTTAATAAAAATTGTTAAAATAAAATAAAAATAAAAAAAATATATATATATATATTATATACATAATAAAGAAAATCCTTGTTTGCCATAAAAAAACGAAATACACACAAAGTAAACTGCTTATAATACTTTCCTACTTTTAATGCTCCTTTCTTCTGGTCTATTGGAAACAGTAATAGCCAAAGGGGAGAGGGGGAAAAAAAAAAGAGTAGATAAAAAAAATAGAAAAAAAAAAAAAAAAATGCTTCCCTCTTCATACAAGCAACTATCCTACCTGCGAAGGCAACTTGTACCAACAATCAACGATTTGCTGACTAAGAGAAAATGTCTATAATCTAGTCTAAACCTCCTCCACTGTAATTTGAATTTATGACCCATTGTTCTGGAATTCTTTATAGCAGTAAAAATGCTACCTTTGTTCATTTTACTAACCCCTCTCAGGACCTTATAAAGTGCCTGGTTGACAAGCTCTGTAGCCCACACAACTGAGCTGCCTCTCTTTGGACCCTTTCAAGAAACTGGGTCTTTTTTCAGTTGAGATCTCCATACTTTAACACAGTATTCCAAATGTGGTCTTAACAATTGTCTAATACAGTGAAACTATGACCTTCATATCTCCATATGATATCGTTTGATAAATCATCAATAGGACACCGTAGGCTTTCCTGTTTACATTGCTCAGAAAACTAAACTACATATGTTGTTTATGAAAATTAGAAACAACAGTGGTAAAAGAACTGATCCTTGCAAGACCCCACTCCTGATGTTACATCAATCTGAAGAATATCAATTAATCACAACCTTCTGCCCTGCAGCCACCCAGCAATCCATCTTAGAACCTTACCAATAATCCCAACCCTGTTCAAGATTATACAGTAACCTGTTATGAGGTACCAAGTCAAATGCTTTGCTAAAATCCATATAAACTATGTTTAAATTGTTCCCTACACCCAGCTCATGAGTAACAGTGTTAAAATAGCCTACTAAGGTAGTTAAGCATGATTTACTCTTAACAAAGCCATGTTGTGTGTCCTTCAGAATGCCATCTAAATGTCATTGCATTTTTAATCATTGGCTATAAGATTTTTCCTACCACTGATGTCAGACTAACCAGTGTGTAGTTACCAACTTTACTCTTAGAGCCACCTTTATGTATTGGCAATATGTTGGCACTTCTCCAATCCAAATGAATATCCCCAAGTCTAAAGATGCTCTTATAATTAACTTCAATTTAATCACTAATTCAATAGGACACCGTAGGCTTTCCTGTTTACATTGCTCAGAAAACTAAACTACATATGTTGTTTATGAAAATTAGAAACAACAGTGGTAAAAGAACTGATCCTTGCAAGACCCCACTCCTGATGTTACATCAATCTGAAGAATATCAATTAATCACAACCTTCTGCCCTGCAGCCACCCAGCAATCCATCTTAGAACCTTACCAATAATCCCAACCCTGTTCAAGATTATACAGTAACCTGTTATGAGGTACCAAGTCAAATGCTTTGCTAAAATCCATATAAACTATGTTTAAATTGTTCCCTACACCCAGCTCATGAGTAACAGTGTTAAAATAGCCTACTAAGGTAGTTAAGCATGATTTACTCTTAACAAAGCCATGTTGTGTGTCCTTCAGAATGCCATCTAAATGTCATTGCATTTTTAATCATTGGCTATAAGATTTTTCCTACCACTGATGTCAGACTAACCAGTGTGTAGTTACCAACTTTACTCTTAGAGCCACCTTTATGTATTGGCAATATGTTGGCACTTCTCCAATCCAAATGAATATCCCCAAGTCTAAAGATGCTCTTATAATTAACTTCAGTGGTTCAATATATTCCCTGGCAGCCTCCCTCAAAATTACTGGGTATATGCCATCAAATCCAGGAGCCTTACTTGCCTTTATGCTTGAAATTTTTTCTAATAAAGTTATCTCTAATTTAAAAATCACTAATTTCATATGGCTACGCCTCACTCACACAGCCTCTGCTCATGAAGAGTCTTTCATCAGCAGACAGATGTAAAGTATCTATTCAATTCATCTGAAACATCAGCTGGGTTATCTAAGACTTTCCCCACACTCAGTGCACAAGAGCCCGATATGATTTTCATTCTTCTTCTTCTTCATTGTATTCACATACATGAAAAATTCCATGTCCTCTCTTAGCCAGTGCTTTCATATACAAAGCCTTAGCCTCCGTAACATTATTTTTGGTACTATTACAGATCAACTTGTACCGGTTGTAGGTTTCAGTACTTTTCATTGCTCTACAACTATCCCATGCTATCTTTTTCTCCTCTATTTTACTGGCCAGCTATGTGTTCACCAATTTCGGCATTATCCTCCTGCAATACTTTCTTAATGGTATTAATAAATGTCAGAGCAGCAAGGCTCAACATGTTCTATGCTATAAATCAATTAACAAATGAATGAGAGGAATTACCTCAATAGCGACTTGTAGAATGCTTCGACGCTGACATTCTCTGTTATTCAAATGAATGTAAAAAATAACTTAAATGAATTCTTTACAACTGAAGAAAAAAATTGATGATCCAATATACCACAGAATCAATGGTTTAGGAGCTCCAAACTTGACCCCAAAATACTTATGACCACCAACCAATCATTATGAGCGAAAGAAGACATTAGGAGTCATCTTCAAGACATTACTGTCTTGAAGATGACTGGGCTTTGTGACATCAGTCTTGATCACAGATAATAAAGTGCAAAATGAAAGACAGAATTTAAAGTGGAGAGATTAGTTGTCTAATCTACTAATGCTTGTGGAAAATAAAAGAATCCTGATAGTGTTTATGGCGACAAACAGTAAATCTCCTAATTCCAGAGAATTTTCATGTTGCAAAAAGAACCTTAGGGAGGGAGGGAGATAAATACAGGTGGTTCTCTACTTTACGAGTTAATTAGTTCCTAGCATGCATTCGTAAAGCGAAAACTTGTAAAGTGATAATTTATTTCCCATAGACATAAGGTTAAAAATAGGGGTTACATACTCAACAATGAATTTAGTTAGCTAATTAGTTTATGTTTAAACAATAATTGATTTATCAAAAGAAATGAAAACGTAACCTGTAAAATCAAGCAAATTATAATAATAGAGAAATTATTTATGACTTACAAATGTTAAAGAATGTTTATTCTTCATCATCGTCATCAGACTAAATGCACACTCGTTGATCACTCATTATTGGCTCGGCACTCGTTGGTTTGTTGCACAAGGAGTCGTCTTCTTCAGAAATGCTTCAAGACGCATTTGTTTCCAAGATAATCTTCTCTTTTAATTATAAATTTCACGATTCCATGCACAAGCATTTTTTAACAGTACACACAAATTGCAACTAACACAATTTGTGTGGAGTAACAAGTTTACGAAGCTTAAAAAAAAAAAGGAATGAAGAGAAGATTCTGAAATTTTATTTTTATACGATTGAATATTTCAGTAAAGGGGAAACACATTTCACCATAATAACGTAAAAAACCACACAATTCCAGCTATCAGTATTTTTGCAAATGCAAGAAGATTGAGTTTACTACCCATTTATAATTTCTTGCAGTAACAGAAAAGCCCAATAAACCAGAAAGTGTAAATTGTTTTTATTATTTTATGGTAGTGACCTCCAGATATGTGCTTTAGAAAAATATCACAAAGTCGTTTAAAATTGATTCTTATAATGGAACATATGATAACGATGACAGTGTAGTGCATTTTGCATTCTTGTAATGCCAAACTACACGAGTTGGGAATAGCCATGAGATAAAGGCTCCATTGGAGAAGAGACAATCACCAAGTTGTGATCTGAAGTGCTTCAAGGACCACTCACTTCGACCGTGTACTTAAAAGGGTTGTTTGTAAAAAAAAAGATCAAGCGTGTTGGCTGTATGGTTAAGATTAATCTGGTATTCTGGTAGGTAAATGAACAATCTGCGCAAGGTCATTAGTAATTGCAGATTTGATAAACAAATCTAGAAAAATGTTGTATGTTTGATTTACATTAAAAACTTGGAAAGACACATCTTGGCCATTGATGCCTTTGTGTCCTAAAACCCTTAAACAACAACAACAACATTAGTAATTACAAAAGCCCCAGCATCTTGACCAGCTGGATCTGTGTGACTCAAGAATGGAAGCCAGCTGGAGTTGTGAACATTAAAATCACCAAGGAAAATTACCTCACTGTTAGGAAAGTTGGACTGGAGAAAGTCAAGTTGCAAAGAGATGAAGTCAAAGAGCTCCAAGTGATTAGTGGAGTTGGGAGAATGGCAAAGACAACAGATGAATTTGACAGTATGAGGTAAAGAGATTTTAAGTAAAGAGATTTTAAGCCAGAGAAAGTCAAAAAGAGGAGATTCCAAATAACCAAGTCTCTGACAGGGAATATCGGAACGGACATATGCACAAGTACCACATTTGAAACGAAAGGAATCATACAGAAAATAATTTAAGCAACTGAAATGAGCAGTGGTTGAATCAACCGATAACTGAGATTCTGTCAGAAAAGTACATGGGGTTTGGCAGACTGCAAGTGGAAATGGACATTGCTGAGATTAGAACTGAGACCACGTATATTTGTCAAATGGACTAGGAAGTGTTTGGGAGGTTTAGATCTTTTCACAGATGAGCTTACTCTATTAGTGTGACGATTCACGGTGTATTCAATAGTAAGAAAAGTGGGGGGGAAATGCTGTATGAGGTAATGAAATTTTTGGATATGGCATACACATGGTAAGAACATACCCAGATCCTTGACATAACGTAGCCTTGACAATGCCCCACACATACACACTATTCGGACTCCCTCCAGTCACTAACTGGCAGAGTAGAGATAGCAAGATTATACACTAGCTGATCCGGAAGCCTAATAGAGAGTTAATAGGTTCGGTCCGGTGTACTAACTAGCGGCCGGCCTGTGAACACTGTTTCAGAGCTGTACCCTCGAAATGTAAGTTTGGATCTTGCCACGATGTCCATCATAACCTCAAAAGACATCAGTTGTACTGCATGACTGAAAGAGATGGGGAAGGTCTGATCGGAACTTGGGTCTGGAGACTAAACATGGGTTCTGCCACTTCAAGCCTCCAATAAGCAAAGTGGTGGTATTGGACCGGTTGATGAGAGTCATCTACCACCTAGAAATCCGGGACTGACTGTGACAACCATTGACACGTTGATACAAGAGCCATTTTCTGTAAGTAATCTGAAGATAGATATTACTGAAAACTACCACATGACCTAAATATTGAATTGTTAACATAGAAACAGTACTATGTTGGATACATATAAAATTTAGTTGCACATGTAAAACTCTTTGTCCACTTCCTTTGCTCTTTTACATAGTGCTTCAATGCTTTTCATCACTATGTATAACTATTCCATACTATCTTTTTTGCCCTATTAAAGTTTTGATCACCTCCAAATTTCATTTTCTCATTGTTGTTGAGTCATAGTTAGGTGATGAAAAGACACTCCACACTTAGCACTGAATTTTTCATGTGCCATTCATCAGTCTTGTACTAATTCTCACATGTGTTCTCCTTTGTCAGAATTTTATTGCTGCTTATAAAAAGTTTTATAAATTTTGCTTTGTGTTTTGCCTTGGTGATTCTAATTCTGGTTAAAATTGAAAAAAAAAAAAAAAAAATTGTCCACATTTGCTTGCATTTATTTCTAAGACTGCCAATGTAGACAATTCTTTTTTTTCACACTACAGTAATCCATACCGGAACTCAACTTTATGTCTTATTCAAAGGGAGAAACAACACTTATAGAGCTTACGAAAGGTCAATTATTTACTTTTCAATTTTCAAGACTTGTCTTTTATGTCATTTGGTCTGAAGTTTCGTCCAATTCTTTGTCTGTGAAAACAATTAAAGGAACAGGTATTTTCTCAGCTCCAGGCAGTGTGATTTCTTTAAGGCAGGGGTCGGCAACCTGTCGGCAATCTTTGAGCATGTAACTGCAGCACTTGAACTTTTAGCCCACATGAAGCACAATTTGAAATGGAGTTAGAGGACTTAAAAACCAAGGACACATGGAGTGCAAGACAATACCTTAAAACTGAAATTGAGGATTTGGAGAGGCAAAAGGTTGTCCTTGCAATTCTACACAAATGGACGGCAATAGCTGAGTTGAAAAAGCAAGACCAAATTGTGTTCGATGCATGGAGTAACTTATTGGAAACGTATATAAATTTGAAAATATTTACTTTTGGACTTTTCTCAGTTTTTGGTTTGATGAATTTCTGCGGGCAAATATTTTCAAACATGAACTATATTAAAAATAAATCAAGAAATCGTCTGAACAATGCAAGTCTCTCAGCATGTTTAAAGATGAAAATTACAGCATACTTGCCTGATGTTGAGACTCGCTCAAGAAGTCCAGCAGCAAAAGTCACATTAATTCATACCTAATTGGATATTTGTTACATTTTTTCAGTATTAATAAATAATATTTAAAAATATATATTTTTTTAATAAAACACCTTCCCACTCTATTCCATATTTAAAAAAATTCCCCACCCTCCCACTGCTCCCAGCTTAAGCTGAGGTGTGGCTCTTTGGATTCTATTTGTTTCTTAATTAAATCAAAAATGGCTCTTCACTCAAAAAAAGGTTGCAGACCCCTGCCTTAAAGTTTCATCTGGGAGAATGGATAAACAAATGGATATGCTCTGACCCAGTTGTCTGGCCATTATAATTTGGCTTTGTCAAACTCGCTTAAGTCCGCTACCTTTCCCATCTGAAGAACAAGAGTAACACTGATTAACAGAGCTCAGTATCAGGTGTTTTTTTATACCGTGTCCCAACCTGCACCGTAGTTCACCTTTAGTTGCTTCGATTTGCATAACGACTCACTGGTCAATGTTTTGGCTCATCGAGATGTGTGTGTGTGTGTGCGCGCGCGCCACCTACCTATCTTATATATATATATATATACATATATATATATATATATAAGAGAAAGAATCAGATCTAACAGGCAGAAAATTGAATAGGGGTGCCACAAAACAAAATAAATTACTTAGGGGTGCCGTTATTTAAAAAAGGTCAAAAACCACTGATTTAAAACATTGAACCCATTTATATACACTGTCACTATACAAATGATTTTATTCTGCCAGTTCCTGATTTATCCCTATCAAGTTCATTTTCTCCCAGAAATGTAATTCAAATTTCCATGGAATAACTAATCCATGGGATTTGACACTAAGTGCAAGACTTACTGCAAGTTAAATATTATACTTACTGAAAAACAGTGATACTACAAGAATTGCAGTTGTAATTAATATATTAAAATTATAAGAAAATAAAATTAAATTTTCTGGAGTTAAGTAACAAGCTGAAAGATATGATACTTTATGCATAAAATAAAAGTATATTTTAACATACCATCTTATCGAAACGTGCTATTGAAAAAATATTCTCTATCTTTTTAATAAACACCACTGATTGTTTTGTATCACCCCATATTCCTTGATCAACTGACAAGTACACTGCACCAGCTGCTAATCCAATTTTAGCTACAAACCTGGGGAGGGGAGGAAATAATGTTCTTAAGTTTAAAAAGAATAAAAAAAATTTATTATTTGCAATGTATAATTTAATCTTGAAAATACAGTTAATACTTGTATTCTTAGATAAAAACAAATCAAAACTGGAATGTACCTCTTTGAAAAATTAATGTATGAATATTTTAAAAATTATATACATCAAATTTTATTAAAATTCAACATTGGCACATTCTAAATTCTGAAGAGCATACATGAATAAAAATATTCACTAAGTTTTTTTAAATCCAAATGACTGTATAAGTGCCTTGAAAGAAAAAAAAAAAAAGTTTGATAATCTACACCAGGGGTGGCCAACGAGTCAATCACAGATTTAATTTTGGTCAATCACGACGAATTTTAAATATACAGTCATCCCTCGATTTGTGCACCTTGTGCAATGAAATTTTTGAGATGGTAGATCGTGGCACCTTTTGAAGGAAAAAAGTAGATCGCATCACAAATTAAGTTGGCCACTCCTGATCTACACCAATGTTTTTCAACTGTTATTCCAAGAGCATTGCCCAACTATTTCACAAAATGTTGCAGTAGAATTAGCATTTATCTACATTTCAATATTTCAATGCACTTTTAAAATTAAACAATAATATATTTGATGTATCTATATTAAAAACAAATTCTTATGATGAAATTAATTTGAATTATTTTTTTCTAGTTACAAAGACAAAAATTTTCCTGTAATGAAAGTGAATGAATGAAATGTTTAGAAAATTGTGTTCTGCCAGTACTGAAACATGAGGTTTCACCAATACCTTACCCATTCCAAAGTATTCTATTGATCAAAATGTTTTGAAGGTACTTTTTTCATTTTTTATAATTATAGTAGCATCTTCATTTAACATAATTTTTAATGATGTTGCATTTTCAGCAAATAACATAACTCCTGTAACCAATGATTTTGAATAAAATTACTCTTAAATTTTTTGTGTCTTTGTTCTTAATAACAAACTTACTACTAGTAATAGCAGGTTGGGGGGTTGGAAAAGTTCATGTCATCAGCATACAAGGTTAGTGGTACGGTGTTAAAAATTTTTGTACTTGTATAACACTTCAAATAGTAACCGGCCAAGTTTCATGCAATTTTAGTAATATCTTTTTTTTAATTACAGGTCTTCAAGAAAACAAAGAAGTTGTGTGAAAGAGGAAAGATGAAAAAAATCAGTTACTGTGCAGTCATCCAATATTTAGGAAAAAAAGGGGTTTAAACACCAAAGGCAATTCATGAGGATATGGTTACTATAATAGGGGAAAGATGCCTCTTCCTATTCAATGGTTACGAAGTGAACAGCAGAATTTCAATGAGGTAGGGACATCTTGCAAGATGATCCATGCTAAGGAAGATTGCAACATCCATTACTCCAGAAGTCGTTAATAGTGTTCACGATCTGGTGATGAGTGACAGTTTGGTACATTGCCAGCACCTTGGGCATCTGAACTTGTGTACCACAAATAAGAGTTCTTGATACGAAAAAGGTGTCAGTATGATGGATTCCAAAGCTGTTGACAGCATATCTAGCAAATTTTCTTGCAAGATTAGTAACCATGCATGAGATGTGGGTCCATCACTTTGTGGGCCAGAGACAAAGGAGTAGTCCAGACAGTAGAAACACAGCTCTTCTCCCCCTCCAAAGAAAGTCAAGTTGTTTCCTTGTGGTTTTTGGGATGCTGATGGAGCATTGCTAAAGGATTACCTTCAGAAATGCCAGACAGTCATGGGGCATGTACACAGACCTTGTGAGACATTTGCGAGAAAATGAGACAAGCACGGAGGAAAATTCAGGTAAGGAGTCTCGTTCCGCCAGGATAATGCACCTACTCACAAGTTGTACGCTGCCATGATTGCACTACATGAGTGGAGCTTTGAAATCTAACACCATCGGACTTTTATCTATTTTGTAATCTGAAAAAATACCTGGCTGGTATCCACTTTTCCACTGACAGTGACATCACTGCTGCAGTAGATGCATTCCTGGAGGTCCAAAAGAAAACGTTCTTCATAGCTGAAATCAACACATTGTAACATCACTGGCAAAAGTGTATTAACTCCAGAGGAGACTAGGTTAAAATGTAACATGTTTCCAGACTACTCAAATAAACCCTTGATATTCGGGCCACAAACTTTTCAACTGCTTCTCGTATTTATATGTGCATTTTAGCAGCATTTTTATATGAAACCACTTTTCCAACTGACATCTCATCTGAAAGATAAATTCTGAATTGGGCAGTCAGAATTTCTGAAAATGGGTGGGTTAACTGACGGATTGGCCAGCAAAAGAACACACACACACACTTTTTTTTTTTCACAGTATTAAAGTGTCACCTTGAAATCTGTACAGTTCAAAGAATAAAACTATAAGGGTAAACTGATCATAACATTTTTAATTCTCGTATTTAATGCCATTAGGCCTGATGCAAGTCAGGGGTAAGAGTGCAGTAGCATATGCTCTTTGGGTAGATCGTGATTCAAGCTCACGACTGCTAAATATGATTAATGATTGTATTCAAAATTTTTATAAAATGACCTGGTGATCATGCCGGAGTACAAACAAGAACTTTTATTATTATTATTCCCAGTGCTTTTTTTGGGACGGTATGCAACGGCACCTTTATTAACAGTGACGTGTGACAGTTGGATGCAGTACACTTTGAAATTTGTAATATTCTGTAAATTTTTTCGCATGTTATCTACTATTCAAATAAACTAAAAGTTATTTAACTAAATTTGCATTTTTCACTGTCTATCGTTAAGATATTTTCTATATAAAACTTTATAACCATTTTTAGAATTCTAAATTACTCAGTCGGTCTTCTGTTTAACGAACTCCTTTTATAGCAAATTCCCCTTGGAAATTACATTTAAAATAGTTTCTGTTGAGCAAAATTTTCATAAAACGAACAGGAGACTTAAATGGGTACACTGTTCACATTTCTGGCCTTCAGACAATTTAGGAAATTAGTAGTGCTGCTGCTAAGCAAGAATTGAGACAGATAAAGGGATTACCATTCTGCAACTTAGTGGTACCTGGTAAAACATATCCAACCAGTGTCCCACATATGGAGAAATCGTGCTGGTCCACCTTCTAGTGTAGTGGTGTCCAAACTTTTCCTATACAGGGGCCATATTGAAAAAAAATTCAAAGTTAGATTTCTTTAGTGTGTTACATTTTCCATATCTCGTTGCATGTAAAAGTAAAATTGAAAATATTTGAAAATTTTATTAAGTGCAATACAAAATTACATTTACTGAACAAAACATTTAATGAGAAAATTTTTTTGATAATTAACAAAATTTAAAATGCTGTTTTAGTTCACTTTCCTTGCAGGCCGTAGGTTGGACACTGCTGTGAATCAACTGTAAGTGGCCTATTCGAGAATTAGGACAGAGTGATTTTCTTTTACACCGACAAATAATCATCTGTTGTTTTGCGGAAGTGCGTTATCCACATTTTTCCGTATATTTTCCCTATTTCTGTTTACATGGTCACGTACCTGAATATCCGAATGACACTGACATTCTGGAGTTTCAAAAAAAAAAAAAAAAAAAAAAAAATAGAAAAGAAAAAATTCAAATTTAACTATAACTTAAATTTAACTAGTTCAAAGAACTAGTGACAATATCAATGACGAGAGAAGGAAAACGAGGACAACAAAGGTATAAAACATGAACTGTCGGCATTTGGTGAAAATAAATTAGAAAATTGTCAATTAGGTTATAGTTAAATGAAAGAGATACAATTCACGGATTTCGGGAATACCAAATTGAAAAGATGGTTTTGGAAGAACTGAAGCATTTGATGGACACTGAGTTTTCATAAATGAATGTGAACGAGCATTTTCACAACTGAATCTGATGGTTAGTCGAACCAGAGATTCGTTGATGACAAAAACAGTTTCTTTACTACTGTTTCTTAAAATTGTAGGCCCACCACTGACCCACTTCGATCCAGCAAATATGTCAATTCGTGGCTGTTTCGAAACGTCATTCAGCAAGAGACACACAAAGAGGAAGAAAAGAAGTTGGCATAGGGTGTCAGATGAGAACTTAATAAAAAAAAAAAAAAAATTTGGAATATTCTACAAAAAACTTTATTATGAAATTATTTTTACTTATGTTATTTATTTTTACTTATTATTTTTAGGGTCCGTAGTCTAATGAAGGACCCTTCTAATGTCACTCGGTTGTCTGTCTGTCCGCCCGTCTCTCACAGCATTGTATCTCTGGAACCACTCAACCTACTGACTTGAAATTTTGCACAGGTTTGTACATCGTGTGTGCCAACATAATGCCATATTGATTTGACAAAAATTTGTCTGAGAAATGGGGGGAGGGACAAAAAATGCTATCGACAACATACAGCTTATTATACACCGTTGGAAAGAGCTCAACGAGTAGGTTTAAAATATAATTTTAAACTACAGAAAGCCTGAAACAATACGAGCAATGCTACTGACCATCACCAGGGCAGTGTGATTGGTCAGCACCCACACCATTCAGGTGCTGGCCAATGTGCTACCCCTAGACCTTGAGGTCGTCAGATGTGGGTTGCTATATCACCTCTCTAAGGGCAAAACAGTATCAATCATGGATTACACAACAGACCCAGCTAACACAGCTAAAGCAGAGAAAAAAACGCCTAGCCCACTACCTACAACAAACCTGACAATCCAGGTGGACCAACCCCTCTGAAGGAGAGATTACAAGTAAGTTCAACCCAACTAAGGTTTATCCGGAAATGCCGAAATGGTTCTCTCCTGGCCTCCATGCCACATCTTCTTAACCAGCCATGGGCCCATCAAAGGGAAATTACAACCACTAGTCATTATTGATGATGCCCTATGCCACTGTGGTGGCATAGTCATACATTAAGTGGCTCCAGCCCAGAAAGCTGGAGCCACTTAATGTATGACTGTGAGCTCTACGAGGACTTAAGATGTACTCTCTTCACTAAAATCCACTATCTTCCAAAGACCGGGAACAGCACATCCTTAATAACACCAACGACTACATTGCCTTCACGCACTTTGCTCAAGAATTGTTCACCCGACGTATGGTGCTTCTACAAACACAAACTTGAAAACTATACAGTACCACCCACACTCATGACGCAGCTTTGAATCACTGACTGGAGCCTCAACTGAGAGAGAAGTTCCATTAATGCACAGCAGAAGATAAGGAAACTGACACACTCAAACCCCATCAAGTACCATCTAGTGATTCGAACTAGGTGCCTAACCTAGTTCCTTATAAATCACCTACCCTAAGCCAGGGGGACACGGCTTTCTGTCTCCTCCCCTCCCCTGCCTCCCCTTCTCCTGGTGGGGCCTGGGCATGTCCCACTGACTTTTTGAGGTTGCCTTCTCTTTCATCCCCATACTTCTGTCTTTCCCCCCAGTCTTCAGTCTCCCCTCCCCACTCTGCCTAAACTGTCAGCGTACACCCCACACAATGTCAACATTCAACGTCTAAAATTATACCGCATTAATATAAACCTCTTTCGGCCTTACTTTTCCAGTTTTTTTCCCCAATTTTTTATTTTTTATTTATTATTTTTTTTAAGGTCTTAGCCACTGAAATCTCAGAAAATTATGTGGCAGGCCTTGCCAGAGTAAATACCTAAATACTAGTTTACCTGGTTTGCCTACACGAAGCATAGAATGGACAACGCTGGGCCCCCAGCAGGGGTCTAGCGGCTAAATGGCCAGAACAACAACAATACACAACACTACACTTACAAAATCCATGCACTTTTAAATCTCTAGCCTTTACAGAACTGTTACACATACAACGAAAGCAATGCAGAGATGGGGGAACCCCTGGTGCCGTTAGACACGAACACACTACACTATTAGTTGTGTTATTCGATGCTTATCAAGGGAAAACTATTCTGATTAAAATCTATCATTTACTTTTTGTGTTAAAATTAAAAAAACAATTTTTTATTGCACTTCGATAGCGTGTTTCTTTCTACTAAGTATCTCTCCTTTTGGTGACGAAAAGGTTGCTAAACAGTTAGTTAATAATTCTATAAAGGTCATTTATAAATTTTGCAACAAGAAGTATTTTTTAACAATTTTCAAAGCTGGAGTTGTCCCGGCAAAGGGGTACTCAGGGAGCCAGTGTTGAGGCGGCGAATCTTGCACGGCCCTCACCTGCCAGTCACTTCTCCCCCAAGACTTTAATCGCTTCTCCAGGAAGAAGTCGAAGTCGCTTCTCCCACCCTTGTCATTCACAACAACTGGAAAAACTCAAATAGACAATGTTTTTGTTAATTCCTCAGTTTTAGGCCAAGCCGGGGTACTAGAAAGAAACCTTTTTTGTTACTGTAAAACTCTCTATTTGAGATATTACACTAACAACCATTCGTGACTATGGACCCTTCATCCTGAGTGCCCGGCACTCGGTACTTGACCAATTTATTTACTTATTTTACTCACATTTTACTTATTTTTTTATATACTTGAATAATAAATTTATGCTTAATAAACTGTGTTAATATACTAAATTTGTTGTTCTTATACCAAAAACATTACTACTAAAGTAACAATATCAGGAAAAAAAATTTTTTTGAGTACTTTTCATATCCTTTAATTTAAAATTTTTCCTGATAGCAAAGAATGAGTACCGGCACCTATTTTTTTTTTTACAAAAAAAAGCACTGATTATTACTAGCCATACAGTGCAAGGAAGCCCAGAGCTTATGCTACACCAGCAGAAAAAAAAAAAACTTCAGAGTTACCCTGAGAGAGAGAGTCAGAAGGTGAAGGGAATCACCAAGAAAGAGAACAATGATGATATCCAGCTCAGGACCCTGGGTGTGCCAAGCCCATACTCACCAGATGTGAGCCCCTGGGGTCGATGTATTAATTAAAAAAAAAAAAGTTATTGTTTATACTCCAGTATGACCACCAGTCAGTGGAGTTTAAAATAAATCGATACAAATGTTAATCGTAATTAGCAATCACAAGCCTGAGCCCCGGTCCACTCAAAGAGTGCATGCTACAGCACGCATGCCCCTGACCTGACCCCAATCTCACCATTATCAATGCTTCATCGATAAATGGTATGAATTGCAAATAAAATCTAGAGTACAACTGCATGTTCATCTATATCAATAAATTGACAATTATGAAAGAAACAACATTAATTTACAATTTTACAACAAACAAGACATGCATTAAATGGAGGAAAATATCATGGAGACAACTCAGTAAGGAATGAATCATTGCTGCTGTTTGCATAAACTTGGACAGTACTGATAAAAAATGTTGACTGACTGGTAGATTAGACATCACTGCTTGAAGGGCATAGTTTACGTTTCAGTAACCTACACTCCATGACAATACGTTATTATCACTTGTTTGGAGAAGTCTGGGTTCAAGTTATGCTGTAGATGGGAAGAATTTCTAAAGGCTTCAATTGGGGCTGAAATTAGCTGCTCTCAGCAGGGAGTGTAGGGTTTTCCCCCTGCAAGTTATTCCAGGCTTTTCAGTGTGCAAGAACATGCAAATCAACCTATGAATGCAGAGCCTTGTAGAGACATGTAGCACAATATAGTCTAAGTTGATAATGTTAAATTCCTGAAACCTTACAGTAGCAGTTCTCGACCTTTTCAGCCGACGTACACACTGGAAACTCAGCAAGGTCCTCAGGTACCCCTAAGATTATCAGATATATCTGATGTGAGCTATACATATTACTACATATTATCAGTGAAGTGCAACCATTAAAAAAATATATATATAAATTGTATTAATATTAAATTAAATTAAGTATGCATAAATGGATGTGAAAGTTAAACAAGGTGCCAGTAACTATAAGGTTGAGGAAAGTAGAAAAAGAAGAGTAGTAAATTAATGAAAAGTGAAAGAATGTTAATATCCTATAGGTTGTGATGAATTAAGTAAATTATGGGATGAATTGCCAAGCCAATATAAAGTGGGAGAACTGTAAAGTAAAATTAGTACAACAAAATACTAATAAAATGCAAATAAAAATGAAAATAAAGATAAAATGAAAAGATATAAAAGATAGCTCTCATCAGATAAGGGGGGGAACATTTTAGTAAATGATCTAATATAGGTAATGCAAAAATGCTTGATCTGATGTCAGCTGAAATAAATATTGATACATGATCAGGTATTTCATCAGGGGACTACAACTGACCATGTATCAGGAACTGCATTTCTATACTTGTCCACAGTAGTGGAAGAAAAGTGAAAGACCAAAAAGGAATGAAAATGAAATTAGCACTTTCTAATACAGTATGGACAAGGTAGTCCCAACGCAGTGTAATTTATTGGGGTAAAAATTAATTTAGGTAAATATCAGTATCGAGTTGGAATAAAAATGGTTAATATCAATATGTTTAATATAAATATGTGGAATTTTGTGTAGGATTTAATTTTGTATAGATAAGAAATGAATGTATTTTAAAAATAGATTTGTAACAAGCAAATGGTATAAGGGTGAGGTATTAAACTGAGGATGGTGAAGGGAAAAAAGGAATTAAATACCTATTTATATATACAGGGTGTCTCAAAAATATCGGTACAAACGTTTAGGGGAGGTAGGTAACATCTAAAGGAATGTGAATCGCATAGGAACCCATAACTGGAAATGTCACCGTAAGTCGGTACATGGTGCTGTTCATGAGTTCGCGAGAGGGAAAATTTCTGGTTTACTCATTCAAGCAGTAGTCACCGCATGAAGAGCATGCATCGATATACGAACTGTGAGCTGGCAGACATGCATCTAGTGTATGGATTAGCAGAGGGCCCACACAGTGTGCGCCCCCATGCGGCACAACATCGCTTCGTAATAAATGTGTGGGCAGGTATGGTCGGTGACTGCTTAGTCGGCCCATACCTGTTACCATCCCGCATAAACTCCACTAAATATCGGATCTTTCTTGAACAAGTTCTACCAGGGTTACTTGACGATGTTCCAGCAAATGTGAGACGCAACATTTGGTTTCAACATGATGGGGCGGCTGCCCATTATGGAAGGTGTGTCCGTGACCATTTGAACAGGCGTTTTGGGCATCGATGGATTGGCCGTGGTGGACCCGTTGCCTGGCCCGAATGCTCACCTGATTTATCGAGCCTTGATTTCTTTCTGTGGGGACCCTCAAATCTATCGTGTATGAATCGCTGGTGGAGACGGAAATGGATCTTGTGGTGATACTCGTCTGTGCTGCTGCTATTGTCAAAGAAACTCCAGGTGTGTTCGACCGTGTCTGCCAATCCATGCTGCGTCGGTGTCACGCATGCATCGTGTCTCATGGTGGAACCTTCGAGCATCTGTTGTAACATCATGAAATGCATCCATCTCGTATTCCATTGTTAATATTATGTCAAATAAATGTTTGCCACTAATTACTGTCTTGTGTCATTTCTGCTTCTTGTGCCTCTGCTACTACTTTCCCGTGAAATTTCCGGCTATGCGATTCACATTCCTTTAGATGTTATCTACCTCCCCTAAACGTTTTTACCAATATTTTTGAGACACCCTGTATATAAATATATACATATATAGTGTGTGTGTCCTACTAGCAGAAATATGGCCTAAAATAAAAATTACTAGAGCAGAAAAGGTTTAAAAGAAAAATAACTACACCAAAAAAATTTTTTTAAAGAAAAAAATGTTAAAAAAAAGGAAGAATAAAAATCACATTTTCAATTTTAATAAAATTTATGTAGCATACGTTTCTCCAGTTCTAAATACATATTTTGGTTCGAACACTGTAACACATGCATGTTCCCGAGTAGACCAAGACAGCGTTATGTTTTGCAAGTGTATATATTAGCATATTAATTAAAAATTTCTTTACAAAGTCCATCGCAATGTTCATAAAAGTTATTATTAGCAAATACAAATGGTTAAAAACTACAAATTCACACCCTACAGGGCCAAAATGAAATCATCTTTCAACCCTTGAGCCTTATTGCAACCGCTGTAATTCTTTTGACTGCAAAACTCTTTTATTTTTATTATTACTCTAAAAGAAAAGTTTTTCTGTAAATAAGACTTATTACTACATCACTCCAAGCCAATATGAATGCCGATCAGGTGTCTTAAAAAGATAAAAAAAAAAACAAACAAACAAACTGCACTCACTTCATCATCCCCATTTTATAAATTACTACAACATATGTCCAAGTCCAATTTATTTATTATTATTAATAATATTATTATATAAGCATTCTATAAATATCATACAAGTAACATTACGCTACGAAGAATAACGACGGCCACACACTTTCAAAAAACGGATACTTCTCGAAAAACTCCGGCAGGGGGCTATTAGCAAGGGATTCTGTTTAATTTATCAGCATCAAAAATGTTTTATTTCCGTGAAGGAACAGTCAATCTACAGTGTTTCAAAAGACTCCATACATAGGGAACAATGGTTATTTTATTTTATTTTTTTATGTTTTTAGGTACTCTTCTAAAATGCCTTTGTCTAAAGACCGTATAAAAATCATTCTCATGGACGGATCAGGAAGTTGTCGCAAGGTGCAATGAAATTTAACAGGAGACATGGCAAGCATACCCCAGAGGTTCACATCTGGTCAGTATGGGCTTGGCACACCCAGGGTTCTGAGCTGGACATCATCATTCTTCTCTTTCTTGGCGATCCCCCCCCCCCTCTCTTTCAGGGTAATTCAGATTTTTTTTTTTTTTTTTTTTTGGCTGGTGCAGCATAAGCCACAGGCTTCCTTCCACTATATGGCTAGTAATCATAATAATAATAATAACCAGTTGACCAAAGAAAGTGTACCATACTACAAGTACACACCCCAGGCAGTACTAGAGACCCTAACCCACAAGCTGTACTGGGATCGCGCCATAATAAAGAATAAGACCATCCCGCACAACAGACCGGACATAACCCTTGTGGACAAGATGGAAAAGGCTACCTACCTGATTGACATAGCGGTGCCCAAAAACAGAAATGTCCAGAAAACCTATGAGGAAAAAATTAGGAAGTACACGAACCTGAGACATGAGGTCAAGAAGATGTGGCATATGCAAGAAGTAACGACCATCCCGGTCATCGTGTCGGCCACCAGTATGGTGCCAAAGACCCTACATAGCAGCCTAGCAGCAATAGGTCTCCCAGAGAACACCTACAAGGAACTCCAGAAAGTCGCAATCTTGAACACCTGCAGGATAGTCAGAGAGTTCCTCGACCAACAGTAACACAAGACATTACAACCACCCTGTGTACTTGGTAGCAGTACTCGTCACGGAGTGGAATCCCCCAATCAGGGAGAAATAATATAAGTGAAACGATAATAATAATATCACACATGACACTGTTACCAACTTATTGAGAAGTTCAGAAAGACTGGAAGTGTTACTGACCAACCGAAATCGCGTTAACATCGGATGAATCGCGTTAACATCAGACGTCTCCCACTCATTTTCGAGCTGAACATGAGTGGGAGACGCATCCGTAATGTGTTTTGAAAGGAATGGCAACCATGTAGAGCATGTTTTGTGAACCAAGTGACAGGTTGTTAAAAAAGTGACCATTTTAGTATGGAGACCTTTGAATCACCCTGTATATTATTAACCTTAGGGCTGGATTGTTTGATTGTTTAGTATTATCGACTAAGTAATCAAGGCCATGAGGTGTTAATAAATCGGGTTTCAAATTTCAAATTATTATAATAACTAGCGCAGCATTTACAAAATTTGTGTACCCTAAAAAATATTCATAAAATAAATGAATAAAATTTTATTCATTTATTTTATTCACGGGTTCCTACAGAGGAAATTGGTGGAAAAATTTAATATAATGATTCTCGAAACGCTAATTTCACGGATATTTTTAATTTAAAAAAAAATCATATAATAGCTGTAAGTTCATTGCATTGTTTTCTAAAGCACCCGCTTAGATGAGCCTTGTTAAAATATAATAAAATTAACACAGCACTCAACCTGGTTTGGTGAATATCATTGGAACCTCCTAAATAACATGTTCTATACAGCTACATAACTTGTATATGCATATATTTGTTCCTGATTTTAATGGCACCAAAGCTTGTCGCTCTAATCCATTTAGTGTATGTGTCTGTAGAAGTACTGGCAAAAAAATGAGAACGTGTCAACAAGCATTATACGTACGATATATGCAAACGTAAGTTACCACATGGCATGATTACAAGTTCTTTTTTGATATAATACTGTATGATTTCTTGGAGATTCTTGGTCAATCCGGTCATCCGGAAGACAGGTGATCTTTCCGAATTTCAGAAAAGTGTTATCGTTGTGGCACGTTTAGCAGGAGTCACAACTGTGAAAATAATAGAAGTCATTGGTGTGACGAAAGCATCGATCTCAAAATCAAAAATATACAATGAGTGGAAGTCGAAAGCAGAATGTAGTCTAAAAGGAAGAAATGCCAAAGAGTTTCGGTAACGAGTGACGACTGAGCACAATCGTCAATAGTTAAACTAAGTATTCATATCTAAGTAACCAATGTGATTCACCCCATTCCTTCTAGTGTTTACATAAGTAAAGAAGTCTTTGCTGCGTTTCTCATTCATTGCCAGAGACTTCCTGTAATCTGCCTTAGCTTGGCTAACCTCTTTTGTGACTTGATTACAGGATCTTTTATATCTACTCTAGGCTTCTGGGTCACCTGATAATTTATATTTATCCCATGCAATTTTTCTTCTCTGCCATGAATCTCATAGGTTCATTCGACATCCATTTAGCTCTAAGCCCTGAACAGTATCTTTTCCTTACTATAAAAAGCTTAGTAGCTTCCACAATTACTCCTCTGAATGCCTTCCATTTACAAAATTTCCATTTTGTATAAACAGCTGTTGGTATCAGTTGGCCCACTGTAATAACCATTTCTTTGGTTACTATAGCAAAAACCCCTTCCTTTGCTTTGACACTAGGTAAATTCTAAACCAATACGTACTCTGTTTCGCTGCCACCAGGTGGCTTTTTTATCTGCAGATCCTTAATGCTGGAAGAACAGCTATTGATAATCAGATCAAGAATATTACTGTCTCTTGTTGTCTCTCTAACATGCTGGTGTAGACAACAGTCACCCAATAAATCCACGAAAGTCTTGCTACTCTATGAATGACCAACTCACAAGTTCTAGTCAATATCTGAAAAGTAAAAACCCTCCATTATTTACTGACCAACTCTCTATGTGCTCTTTTTACTCATCACAGTCATTAGGCCTGTAACACATTCCTACTCGCCCTCGTGGGTAGCAAAGTTGTAGCATGGTTTTTCTCCCGGAAACTCGTGATTGTCATCCAGAAAACGGAAAATTGATCTCAGAACACCCGCAATTTACAGAAAATATACACGGAGCAATATGGTCTTAGTCGCTGATGCTCCTAAAACACTGCTATTAAAACTACAAGAACACTCATCTTCAGTTTTTTTTCCCAGTGCATTAGCATTAGTAAAGGCATATGATGCAAGAAAGAAAACTTATATAGCATCAGCAAAATAAAAAAAACAAAAAATCCTTCCAATTTCACCCATCCACTCGCTCCAAATGTTTGTCTAGTTCTGCCTTGAATCTATTTAAGCTATCAACTTCTACAACGAGAGTAGGATGTTTACTTGACTCCCAGCAGTCTCTGAAATCCCCTACATCTTGTTTTCCAGGGTGCTGCTCTTTCCAGTAGAAGCAGTGCAAGAATTATTTTCACCTCCTCTGGCAGAGGTGAATCACTTTCACCTCTGCCAGCAGCTACTGTTAATGCATACGTCATACTGACCACGCATATCAAGTAGATGCACTACATTCGATTTTTTGTGCTTCTTAACTAATAGCATAACCACCTGCTATCTTTTCTGTACCCGTTGAACTCCTCATTTTCCAATACTGCATACTCTATAAGTGAGACTATCTTCGATATCCCCGCAGTGTCTGCATTTGTTGAATTGTCCAGAACTTCAAATTCATCCAATTTATTTACAATCTCCATAGCATTGGAGTACAAGTAAAAAGGCATGCACCACCTATTTTTAAGATACAGAACAAGCAAGTACATGGGTGTATTAGGTTTAGTCTATCAGGATTCCCCTTCCCCCACGTGGGTAGTACAGTTGGAGAATCGCCGTCCTCCCCACACCGGTGGAAAAGACCAGAGTTCAAGTCCCGTCGATGACGAGAGGAATTTTTATGAGATTTTACACAGCGTGGCTGAGTTATTCGGTCTCAGGCGAGGGTTTCATGGTTTTTCTCCCGGAAACTTGTGTTTCTAGTCCCGGAAACAGAAAATTGACCACAGAACACACCCAATTTGCCGACAATATACACGGAGCAATATGGCCTTAGCTGATGTTCCTAAAACCGTACAACAATAACAACAAACCTCCTGCCACCAGCAGGCCTTGTAATTTGATATCTTGCTTTAGAGGCTTCTACATGTTCCAAAAGAATCACTGTAGGAATCACTTTCCCCTTAATCTGTCAAGTTTAAGGGGAAGGCTTTTGCTTTCGTAAAGGTAATTACAGAGGTCTCAAGTTTTTAAATTGAATGTAGTGAGACCAACTGATGATGTTACCAACAGCAAATTCTAAATGGGAAGTATTCAGGGAAGTAACAAAAGGAACTACTAGGCTTTTCATACCACCAAAGAAATACTGTTCAAGACTTACACCTAAACGGATGTCAGATGAACTATTGAGGCAAGTGGCAGAGAAGAAAAATGTATGGGAAGTATATAAATTATTATGCGACAGAGAAGCTTAGGGCAGACATAAGCTAGTCTGTAATTAAGTCAAAAAGGAGGTTAGACAAGCGAAGGCAGATTACGAGAAATGTTTGGCAAAGAGTGCTAAGAAAAACAGCAAGGACTTGTTTACTTATATAAACTCAAGAAGGAAGGGGATGGATCAGATTGGTCTACTCTGATATCGATAGTTGGACTGTTGATGATCCAGCTCAGATAGCTGACAAACTAAATAATAAGTATTTTGCATCTACATTCACACACGAGGAATTCTTTAGGAAAGTGGAGGACAGAAGATTATTAAACTCTAACATAGAACTTAATGATTTTCTAATAACAGAGAACACAGTGGAAGAGAAATTATTGAAATTAAACATAAGGCACCTGTGGTGGATGGGATCTATCCAGTTAGATTAAAGGAGGCGGCAAAGGAAATAAACAAACCATTACCTATAATTATGAGAGCATCCTTGGAATCAGGGGAAGTCCCCACCAACTGCCGATTTGCAAATGTATCCCCCAAGTCACAAAGGGGAGAAAAAAGGGTGACAAGAGTAATTACTAACCTGTTAGTTTAACTTCTGTTCCGGGGAAATTAACGGAGGCACTGGTTAAAGAAGCACTACAGGATCATATAGACAGGACTAGCCTAAAAGACAAGATTCTGTAGTTCAGACACAGCATGGGTTTGTTAAGGGGAAGTCTTGTCTGACCAATTTGATTGTATACTACAATTAGTTCACAAAGGAACTGGATGAAAAAATAATTTTGATATCATATACTTGGATTTCAGGAAAGCTTTTAATAGCATTGCGCATGGAAGCCTACTGTACAAATTGGAGCAAGGTGTTAAGGGCAAGTTGCTACAATGGATAAAAGGGTGGTAGTGGGAGAAGACAGAGTGTGGTAATCAAGGGACACTGCTCTTTGTGGACTAATGTTATTAGTGGTGTACACCAGGGGTCCTTGTTGTGCCCATTGTTGTTTTGTGTATTTTTCAATGATATTGATGAAGGTATATCAGGCTTAATGTTCAAGTCTGCAGACGATACGAAGTTTGGCAGGGTTGTTAATGACATTAATAACAGTATGCTACTGCAACAAGATCTAGAAAAGTTGAACAGTGAGCTGAGAGGTGGCAAATGAAGTTTAACATTGACAAATGTAAAATACTGCATATTGGTAGCAGTAACCCCAGAGGAACGTATCAACTGTGTGGTACCAAACTCAGGGTGGTAGAGAATAAAAAAGATCTTGGGGAATTGTGCAGTCAGATATGAAGTTTTCTGAGCAGTGCAGACAGTCTGCAAGAGTAGTTCATGGTATCTTGACAATAAGATACAGAAATTTTTCTAGCAGGGACAAGGAGGTGATTATGCCCTTGTATAAGGCAATGGTCAGGCCACGCCTTGAGTACCGTATACAGGTCCTCATTTTAGGAAGGATGTAGAGCTGCTCGAACGAGTACAGAGAAGAGCAATGCAGAGGGATATTGCTAAAAAAAATAGTGCCAGAACGCTTGTTTTCCAGAAGACTATATGATAACGCCACATCGACTATACATTATTATTATTATTATATTAGGGTTACCCGTAATTTAATACAGTAACACATATTTGTCTGTAAATAGCGCGTGTTCCCTGGTCGATTTGTTTGTTTTGGTGGACGAAAAAAACCCGTTTCTGCGGAAAAAAACCTTGCTATCTACAATTGAGACCGACTAACTCAGCCACGGAGTGAAAAAAAGCCCACTAAAATTCCTCGCGTCATCGACGGAAATCGAACCCGGGCCTTTTCTACCCGGTGTGGGGAGGACGATGACGCTACCACTGTGCTACACGCACAGACACATCGATTGTACAGTAACTAAATCAGACTTCAGACTAACGGTTCATAGAAAAACCAATTCTAGGGTTCAGCTCGAAGTGAATCAAAATGCAGCGTTCGCATACATCACAGTATATCTGATTCGTTGGATCTCTTTATCTAACACATCGTACTTTAGTAAGAAACGTTCAAGTTTCATTGCGAAATTTACATTTTTGTTTTTGAATAAATTTTTAAAGAAATCTATTAATTTTAAAGATTACTATCAACATATATATTTTAGTAGCAATGGGTAAAATAGATATTTCTCCCTCCCATTTGATTATACCATTGTTTCATAATATTACGGTGTTCCGGCCAGAATACACCACTCGGTTTACGAGATTGGTGAATGGAACAAAGGGTTGCCCTTACAAAAAAAGGCAAAGTTCTGCAAATTGCAGTGTCTGGCGACTAGGCGCCTGGGAGGTGATCTGATTGAGGTGTATAAGGCCCTGAATGGTTTGAGCAGGCTCAATGCTGATGGGATTCTTCCGCTTGCTCAGATTACGAACCTCAGGTGGCATAGATTCAAATTGAGAAAAAACAGTTGCAGAATAGATGTGCGGAAGTTTGGCTTTAGCCAGCGGGTGGTTGATTGCTGAAACAAACTTTCATCTGTGGTTGTAGAAGTTGACAGTTTAAATAAATTCAAGGCAGAACAAGACAAAAATTTGGAGTTAATGGATGGGAAGGGTTTTTTTTTTTTAGATACTATATAAGCTTGCTTTTTTGCATCATTTGCCTCTACTAATGCTAATAAGTAAGATAGACAAACGGCACACATCGCTCAACCACAACAAGGAGATTTCACTCACACAGACAGGAGAAACAAAGACAGAAAGATGGTTGAGGGCATTCCATGGCAGACACTACAATGACTTCTCTGAAGACTATATAGATAAGAAGGCTTCCACGGCATGGCTCACCAGTGGGACGCTCTTCCCCGAGACCGAATCGTTCATGCTCGTCATCCAAAATCAACCAATCAACTCCAAGAACTACACAAAATACATCGCTAAGAACCGGGAGTGGTAGATAAAACATACCGAGATGCCACCTGACCCCAGAAACAATCCTGCACATCATATAGACGCAGAATACTCATAGGCAAAATCAGATCGCCAGGATATTACAACAGAAGTTGGCAAAGAAATACCAGTTGATCAAAGAAAGTATACCGTATTACAATACAACCTCAGGCAATAAGTACTAGTGACCCCTACCCACAAGCTGTACTGGAACAACGTCATAAGACAAGATGATCCTACACAACAGACCGAACATAACTCTCACTGACGAAAAGGAAAAGGCTACCGACCCAAGTGACACAGTGAAGCCCAAAACCAACAACCCCCAGAAACCTACCAAGAAAAGATCAGGAAGTACACAGACCTTAGACAGGCAATCAAAAAACTATGCCATATGGAATAAGTAACAACCATCCCGATCACCGTGATAACTACCGGTATGGTGCCAAAGAGTCTACATAAGAACCTGGCAGCAACAGGTCTCTCAGAGAGCACCTACAAGTAACTCCAGAAAGCTGCGATCCTGAATACCTATAGGATAGCCAGCGCTCCTCGACCAGTAATAGTAACTGGACATAACAACCACCCACACACCAAGCACCAGTGGCACCTGTTCCGGAATCAGTGACACCTCAGGACAAGAGCTATGACCTTCAGCTCCGCTGCCAACGCTATCTGGCAGTCCGAATAGGGTGCTCTTACCTGATTCACTTTAACTCCCTATCCCTTCTTACCCGCGCCACCCCTTCTTTTCCCTCTGGTAGAGCATGGGCATGCCCCACTGACTCCTGGGGTTTTCTTCTCTATTGGCCCCATACTTCTGTCTTTCCCCCCAACCTTCAGTTTACCCTCCCGCTCTATCTTCACAACTAGCGTCCAACCCATGTCAAAAATTTTAATCTAAATCACAACTTACGTATATATATTCCTTTCAGCCAAATTCAATCCTAGTGTTTCCTTTTTTTTTTTTTTTTTTTTTAAGGTCCTAGCCACTGAAATCTCAAGAAAATAAGTGGCAGGACCTGCCAGAGTACCATAAAAAATTACTGGGTACTTGACCTTCCCCCCCGGGGCATAGTGTGGCAAACGGTGAGCCCCACCAGGGGTCCAACGGCTAAAAGGTCAGATGAACAAGGGTACACAACACTACACTCTACGTTTCTGGCCTCTACACTACACTCTACGTTCTGTATTACACGACAATGTATGCTACGCGGAAATGAGGGAAACCCCTGGTGCCATTAGACCCTAAGCACAGTATACCTAATGAGGAAGGCTACAGGGCTCTGGCACGCTTTGCCTAGGAACTGTTTGAAAGATGCCGAACCTTCCCGCAACCATAGTGGAACCACTTCCTAGAGACCTCTGCTGGGCAGTGACAATTCTATACTCTGGACAAACTACAGATCCTCCCAAAGTTGCGAAGGATCTTGCTAGAGAACTACATTCTCACCAGACATGGCATCATCACCACAACCCTAACCGCAATGGACTCTGACCATTGAATCTACAAAATCGTTGGAACTGAATTGCAAATGACTCACTGGACACTGACCTTCGAACTCGACACCTAAAGTGGATAAATCCAGGGCACAAAACTCACCTACGACATAGACCACAAATCTGACTTCACCTTGAGGATCCCAATAGAACGGAACCCTTCATTGATAGATGCGACCGAGGATCCAACAGGGATCTCCACTAGTGGACACCGAAATTGGACATACCTATCACTGCATTGTGAAAACCTGAACGAGACAACAAATATGAATTCAATATAAGGTGGAACCGCGTCCCATAATGAAGATGTTCTTGAAATGCTGCCTACTAAAGAAAACCCATATGGCGATCTGAAACAGGCACCCCTCCCTGTCCAGTTCTCTTTAACTCCACATTCCTGGCAGGGGGGAGAAAACGTTTTCTTTCTTCTCCCCACCCTGCCGCCCCCATGCTTTGCCTGGTGGGGCTCACACCTACTGACCTCCTTGGGGACATCTACTCTATCGTCTCCATCTCTACCTGTACCTCCCAGCCTTCAGTCTTCCTCCCCTACTGTAGCAGAATTAGATCGAGTACATCCCACACGAATAGCTAAATTTAAGCGAATGCCAAAATTAAATCGCACATATAAACCTATTTCGGCCTATCCTACTTTCTAGCGTTCCCCAAAGTTTTTTTTTTTAAACATAATAAACCTTTGCCACTGAAATCTCCGGAAATTAGATGGCAGGGCCTGCCAGAGTACAAATAAAATCTACTGGGTGCCTGACCTGCCTCCCCATGGCAAAGTTTAGTAACGGTAGGTCCCAAAAGGTGCCCAACGGCTAAAAGGTCAGAAGAACAACGATACACAACACTACACGTTTCCCACTCCACATACACCCTGAAACATCTGGCCTTTCACAGAGTACTGTGTCACACAAACAATGCATACAAAGCGCAGATGGGGGAACACACTGGTGCCGTTAGACCAGTGATTTTCAACAGGGATGCCGCGGCACCTTAGAGCGCCGCAACAACATTCCAGGGGTGCCACGTAATTTGGGTTTAAGTTACTTAAACTTATTATTATTTTTTAATTTATATGTTTATTTCATTATAAAAAGATGTACAGTATCTTTTTAATTTTGTGGTGATCTATAATTGATGTTTACTTAGTACCTCTATACAAAGAATAAAATTATATACTATATATATATAATTTGTATTATGAAATGTAATTTTTATAATTATATTATTGTAATAAATAACATATATATATATATTTTTTTAATATTATATATATTGAGAAAATTGAGTAGGGGTGCCGCAAAATAAAATAAATTACTTAGGGGTGCCATTATTAAAAAAAAAGGTTGGAAACCACTTCGTTAGACCCTAAACACATTTTATCAGTCGTGGGATGGAAAAAACCCATAAGGTGAAGAAATAAATAATAATAATACATAATTATCTCAATTCTTGTTTAGCTGTTTCTAAAACCCAAAGAACTATTCGTGACAAGAAAGCATGCATGTCTCATCTATATGGCCAATTTATAATTCTCTTCCGATCTGATACGCAACCAGGGAATTTGAAATCCATTTTCATGCATACTTGTCTACATAAAACGTAAAAATGAAATATTATAATGTACACGTATACACATAATACAAAGGAATACAAATTTAAACGTTTTTAAAAAACACTTCTATCTATGGATATTACAAAATTGCTTCAAAGGAAGCAAATCACATAACGGAGTTTCCTACTTCATTATGCATATAACAAAATTACGTAATAAACATTCCCCTTTTTCAATTTTCCACGATGCGCGCAAAATATTTGATTTAGCGCATAATGTACATAACTTATCACAACGTTCACTGGGTTAGCATGGTGACTTGAGAATCTGTTGATGCGAGAATGACAATACAAAACGGCCTTATGTAACATTTTGAATGCGAAAACATACATTATATAACCTTTAATGATTGAATAAAATAAATGGAAAATCTCGGGATGTGGCGAAGCAAGGTTGTCACGGTATCATTCGCATGAATGATGTTTGTTGAGCGACGCAGCTTTATTGGGATTTTCCTAAGATGTATAAATCCTGTCCGACGAGATATCTGAACGAGGAAAAAAAAAAAAAAAAAAAAACCATCCGTACCTGGGGTTTCCGCTTCTGATAGATTTGCAGCAGAATGTAGTCGTGTGGCAAATAGCCTGAGCTCTCCCTAGGAGGTCCGTGTCAATTGCAAATCCCTCAGACTACAGGGAGAACAAATTGGAGACCTGGACTCACTACTTTGCCCCGTTAGTAATTTACTGACTCCCTGAGCTGCTCATGCTCAATGGTAACATTAACGCTTTAGCAACAAAAGGTCCCGGACGTGACGTAATAACTAAGCTGGCACCTCCAGTTAATATCCGGTGTCAGCAGGGTTTAGCAAAGTGACAAATTGGGTTTCTGTGATGCCTACTTACCTGAACAAAGGTGAGCCTACGATACATTTGTGCCCCATGGTCAGCTAGTCGGAGGATATTATAGTAGCGTCGTTGGTCGTAAACGCAGATTAACGAATATCTGGGTTTCATGACACAACGTAGCAGCTGTATTGTCTAAGGGGCGGGTGTGTTAAAAACACTACCAAAAGCAAGACAATATCAGTAGGCAGATGCTCGAAAAAAAAGGCCAGCTTATGTCGCATTAATACCGAAAGGGCAAAAACTACAATAAGACCTTTATAATAAGAAGCTTATGTAAAAAATAGTCTTTTTTTTATATTTAAAGTGAATTGTGCACTATAAATATCATGGGTGAGAAGTGAGTTGCTTATTATAAGACCATTATAGAATGACTTCGTAATCAAACTACACCTGTGCCTGATATGCTTTATTTGGAAATTTTGGAGTGCGTTTACAATGTGGTAGAACAAGTTGTCGGATATTGCGAGAAATAACAGAAATAAACTTCTCATAACTGGTATAAAGGTCAAAAAATGTGCCTTGAAGTGTGCGATTTAAAAAAAAAAATCAGTTCTGGAACTTTTAAGAAAAAGGTTGTATACTACATACGCGAGGTCTGTTCTAAAACTGTCCAAACTTTGGTTACTTTTTAGTTTTATTTAAGTTACTTTGGTTTTATTTAAGTTACTTTAGTTACTTTGGTTAGTTTTAGTTTTATTTAAGTTACTTTGGTTAGTTTTAGTTTTATTTAAGTTACTTTGTTGTTTGACCCTGTTGTTCACGTGGTATAGTGATATTTTCTGTAATTTGGACCAGTTAACGTCGAGTGGGTTCCGCTAAATGTGAATTAATTGCCATTTTTGTAAATTTATATTATTTGCTATTTTCATTAATTAGCGTTTCATCTAAATTATATTAAGCGCGTAATTCCTTCTGCAATACCCTTTATCACCCCCTTCCCATTTTCTTTGTTGCTGTGTTACATACTGGTTTTCTTTCTATTCGTCACTTATTTGGCTTGCCATAAGACTGGCATATTTTTCATTTATATTTAAAATATATGTACGAGGTGTGGCAATAAAGTTCCCGGACTGGTGCTGTTGTGGTCATGTTCGATGAATTTCAAAATAAACGGAAGTGGTATGTTGTAGTTCAAACTTCCTCAAACAAATGGTGGTACAGATTGTCCAGTAGTCTAACTGGTTGCAAGTAACAACCAGTTTCGTTAGTAGAATTAACGTTCCGTTTCACGATTTTGCAATGGTGCGATGAACGATTACCAAATTTCTGTAAATTGGAAAGATTTGCAACCGAAACGTATGAATTAAAAACTGTTTATTATTATTATTATTATTATTATTATTATTATTATTATTATTATTATTATTATTGTTGCTCTTATATTATTTCTCTCTTATATTATTTCTCCAGTACCCCTCACGGAGTGGGGAATTCCACTCCGTGAGGGGTACTGCTACCAAGTACACAGGGTGGTTGTAATGTCTGGTGTTACTGTTGGTCGAGGAAATCTCTGACTATCCTACAGGTGTTCAGGATTGGGACTTTCTGGAGTTCCTTGTAGGTGTTCTCTGGGAGACCTATTGTTGCTAGGCTGCTATGTAGAGTCTTTGGCACCAAACCGGTGGTTGACACGATGATCGGGATGGGCGATACTTCTTGCATATGCCTTTTCCATCTTGTCCACAAGTGTTATGTCCGGTCTGTTGTGCAGGATTGTCTTATCCGTTATTATGGCGCTATCCCAGTACATCTTGTGGGTTCGGGTCTCTAGTACTGTCTGGGGTTCGTACTTGTAGGAACTTTTTTTCTTCGCACTTTCTTTGGTCAACTGGTTACTATTATTATTGTTATGATTACTAGCCATATAGTGCAAGGAAGCCTGAGGCTTATGCTGCACCAGCTAAAAAAAAAATTTCCAAGTTACCCTGAGAGAGAGAGAGAGAGAGAGAGAGAGAGAGAGAAGTACAAGGGAATCACCAAGAAAGAGAAGAATGATGATATCCAGCTCAAGCCCGTTAAGTCGTACCAGTGTGTTTGAATGGCGTAAGAGGATCAAAGACGGACGTGAGGATGTTCGTGATGACCCAAGAAGTGGGCGTCCGTCAACCTCTCGAAATGATTGCGAAAGTTCGGGAAATTGTGGCAACAGCGCCGTTTGATCCTCAGAATGATGACTTATGAAGTGAATATGAATAAGGAGACGATTCGTCAAATCATGCATGAAGTTTTAGGGAGAAGGAAGGTCTATGCAAAATTTGTGCCGCACAGCCTCGGGGATGAGCAGAAAGAAGAAGAGTATCGTACAGAGTATCATCATGCAAAGACTTCGTTCAGACTTGTCAAGACAATCCTAATTTGTGATTAGATTGAGAAGTATTTCTGTGTCTCAATACGACCGAGAGACAAATCATCAGAGCACGCAGTGGAATTCAAAATCATCACTAACGCCCAAAAGGTTTAATTTACAGAAGTACAAGATCAATACGATGCTGATCAAGTATTTCGACAAATTGGATGTGATTCACAAGGAATCTGTACCTGAAGGGTAGAGTCAATGCTGCGTTCTATGTACAGGTGCTTCAAAAACTATTGAAGCGCATTTCACACACTACATTTATTCCTATTTTATGCTTTTTTCTTACATTTTATGCTATATTAATTTTTTTTGTTAAATTATGTTTCCTTTTTTTTATTTTTTGTTAAACTATGTTTTCTTTTCATGCATCAATCCTCTTTCTCACACGGGGGGAAATCAATGGTGTGTAATGAATTTAAAATAAAATACTTTAGGATTAACTTAAATAAAATAATTTACATTTAAGAACAGCTAAAATAAGCGTTAGTATTAATACAACTTAATAAGAATTAAAATTTGTGTCCTGTCTCACTCACCCCATGCTTCCATTCATTATTTCCACTTATTCAATTCCATTTTCTCTCTCTCTCTCTACACTGCATCCCGGGCCTTACTATTCCTCTTCATTTGGGGGAGCAGTCCTGGCTGCATGCCAGGGAGATATGCAGTGGCTGTATTGATGTTGTTAGTAGCTAAGTTCATTTGTGTTAGTGTGTATATTTTCTAAAACTATATTTTTAAAAATTTGTTTTCATACTTTCAATTACATTCATACCTTAATTCACTCCCTATTACCAAAATTCTCATTCAATCTCTTTTGTTTCCTTGCTGGGTCACCCTCTTTCCCCACAACTTCACATTCTTTATCTTTCACCACAATTTCAATTTCACTTTATCATATTCATTCAGTGCCCAACACTTTCAATTCTTTCGCACTTATTCATTCATTCATTTCATACATCTTTCTTTCATTCTACATTTCATCCCTTGCAACAAGCTTACTAATATTATTCAGCTGAGTTGCTTGCCTGGCTGCCTGTACATTCCCCTCCCCTTTATATTTACCAGATAGTGAGTGTGGGGGCCCTCAGTTCCCTACTCATGACAGGGTAAACTTGGGGGTGGCCCAGTCATCAATTCGGTATGTCCAATCTGGATATCTTTCAGGGTGCTGGTTACAGCTACCCTGTCAGATTAAAATGTCAACATTTGGGCGTGGTGAGAGCCATGGGCACTTTGGCTATGGATTATTGCTTGGCTGTAGGGCCTGTCTCTGCGTGTTTCGTCTGATTTCAAATACTTGTTGAGTAAAGTTTGTGAATGCATTATATGTATCTTCATCTATAATAAATTGATGTTCCTGTCCCCTTGAAAGGGGGCCAATTTCAGCTATTAACTGTCTTCTCTCGATTTCATAGATTGTGCATTCATAAAGAATGTGTGCCCAGTCTTCAGTGGACATGGCGCATGAGGGCCTAAGTCGCCTTTGCGTCATAAAAACTTAAATCAAATCAAATCAAAACCCAGTCTTCACTCTCACCAAAGGTACAATTTGTGTCATCAGTCAACTCTAAGGAAGTTAGTCTTGCCTTTAAGGAGCCGTGACCTATCAATATGAATGTTGTAAAAAGTCCAGGGGAGTACCGCTTTAGTGGCTTTGGACGAATCATTGCCACCTGTGTCAAAAATCTTTTGATAACAGTACCTCTGGTTTCCTGCTCCCAAATTGATTGCCATTGCTCATGTAGCTTTGTGGTTATTTTCTTTCTCTCAGCCTTGATATTATTGGCTGTGTCAAGGGCTATCCCCAGAAATTCTGTGGATATGCCTTTCTTGAGTCCATAATATAAATCTCTTTTGACTACTTCCAAGTAAAGTGGGAGAGCACCAGCCAGCACCTAGGTGCAAGTGTGCGTACGTACAGCATGTTCTGGTAATAGTAAGAAGTATATTCCTCTGTATTTATTCTAATTTATCCCTGTTTCTTACTATGGCCGAGAGGGTGAACCACGCACCGGCTCCATAGGTGACGATAGGCAAGAAAGCTGCTCGGTATATGATTGCCAGGGTCCTTCTTTTGAGCCCCAGTCAGCCAGACTGATCCTGGCAATCATGCCTGCGTATTTTCTCACTTTTTTTTTTTTTTTTTTTTTTTTTTGCCAAGTACGCCAAATGAGGATAAAAAGTTAATTTTGAGTCAAAAACACCCCCTAGGTTCTGATACCATTTTTGCGGTTTTTCCATTAATTTTAATTTCAGGGGGTCTCCTTAGGTTTCCTTCAAAAGTATCCAGATCAGTGTGGGATTACTTTTGATACCCTGATTAGGGAAACATATATTCTTTATTTTCTTCTTCGTCATTGTGAGTTTAGACAAAAATGTTGCAATACAGTTAATTTTGTATTGCAAAATTTTTCATTTATAACGTTGATCTTCTTGATCATTCGATTCTATGAAGAATTTTAGATCTTCTGCGTAACATTTGAACCCATATTGAATGTCAAGAATGATTCCAAAATAACTGCAAAGAATGTTGACGATAAAACTCTCCATGTGGTAAGCCCCCTTTTAACAACACAGGAAACAGTCACTTCAGCATTATATACATTCAGCTTCGGACTTAGGATGTTATGAATTGTAACAAAGGCGGCATCTTGAAAGTTCAAATATTTCTCGAGAATTTCATATTGGAGTTTGTTGCAACACTATCGAAGGCAGATTTGATATTATAAAATAATACATCTAATTGTGCTCGTCTGTGCAACGCCAGTTGTATCCCGAAAAGCATATCGAGGAGATCTGTTAATGTTAATATTTGTTGCAGAATACTATGTAGGTACGGAGGTCGAGGTGAAAAGCATTGATAATATTATTTCGTGATGGATTATTTTCTCAAACACCTTTAGCAGTGAGCAGCCGTTTGCTATTGCTGTGTAATCTTTTGCTAGATACTGAATAAAAGTTTCTGATTTTCTGGCCAGGGAGTGTAAAAATTTAATTATTAATAAACTATTTAAAAAAATCGAAATAAAAAGGAGAGCGGTGGACAATCTGTAGGCAATAAGGCAAAAATTACACCCGAAAGTGCTGAAAGGGCAAATTTAACTTTATGAAGCAATGAAAGTGAGACTAAAAACTTAAAAATTCACGTTAAAGGAATATGTATGAATCTAATCAAATCATAAACGAATAAATAGTAGAACGCCTAATCAGAAAATAAAGTATACAGGGATAAAAGACGAAAAGTCCCGTTATAGAAAGTATGTATTCTTCTCCACGGCCGTTTTAATAATGCTCATTAATGAGCAAGTACTTATACGCCGAAGTCTTGGTTTCGAATACTTGTTATGGAGGAGATGGAGAGCGATAAGGACTGCCATTACATTCTCTGGACGTCAAGGGAATATTTCTAACCATAAAATATCCCAATCTGATGTGACGTGATTTTGCTCTGCTGTTTCGGGGATATGTACATCCCAATCAGGTTTTGATAGTACACAGCCGATTCGGTATTTCTGCACCACGGAGCAGTTTCAAATTATCCGAATTCATGAGCCGATATGTTTCCAGCGACAATTCCATCACATAAACTGCACGTGCTCCGTTCTGGCAGCGTCCTCCAGACGCCCTTAAAGCTGTAACATTACCGATAGCATACCCGGACCAATATTTATTTCTTGGCAACATCAAAGAGAGAAAGAGAATAACCATCACTGGTCACTCGATCTTTCCGGATGTTGGATTATCAACTGACTCGGAGCGTTGTGGGTGCTGGCCTAAGATTGCCAGCGAGATGTGCCTGCTTTTATAGCGAAATATATTTTTATTCAGAGCGGGAACATCACGAAAATAGCTTGTGGTTAGAAGGCTATTAAACAGACCTTGTAACAATAGCCATTACGCTGCGACTGCGAAGATTAAAAGAAAAGAAAGAAAAAGAAAAAGTCCTTCCGTTATTTGTCCATTCTAAGTGTATTCTTGATAAGTACTTTTCCTCTCTCTCCTCTTAAGGGTATAATTCAGAAATTTATGTTTAGGAACTGTAAATACTTGAAAATACTTAACCTATTCTGTTCTCGAAAACATCTGCGCAGTGAATATCCAAAATTATCATACACAAAAATTTTGTGGTAATATTTTAAGTCGGTTAAAGTCCATTATCGCGCTTTAGTTCACGAAAAAGAGTTAACCAAAACCCTACTGAGAACTTATTCCATTACGAAATGAATATGGCCACAAAATCTACTACTGTACTACTACATTAAATTTAATTTCAAAATAAAAGCTATTTTAGAAATGCTCAGTTTTCGGTAATAATGAAGTAGCAAAGTCTCTCTGCATTTAACATGGGTTCGATTCGTCGACATTTCATAATGATTTATTATCGTTTCTATTTTATCAAGAGGTATCAGAGTTAGTCTATTTTTGGTGGCAGTGTAGAGTTTTCTCCAGCAATTCTAAGTGGTCGTTCCAATAAACCAGGAATTCTTAACATTTTTCAAATTCAAAAAGTGTAGCACCAAAAAAAAAATAATAAATAAATACACTAAAAATCGGCTTGTAATCAGCCGATCACAGAATATATCCTACTTATATTAACATGCTAACATGGTGATCTAACAAACAATCTTAGATAAATACATATTTTTTAAAATGCCATTTGAAGAACAACTTTCTCGTGAACAGCAGATATGCTAAGAGAGCTTTGTAGTAATAAATATTAAGGACACCACAGCAAAATAATTTAAGAATTTCATACTGCAGGTAAAAATAGTTCTTTCCAAAATATTCATTATACCAGAATGATGATTCTCAACGTACTGCACCTCAGTTAAGTTTGAGGACGAATGACTGTACTGTATATTTTAATTTTCTATTAAGCCGGTAGATGGCGCTACATAACCAGCAGAGGAGCTCTTTCGAAACAAATTGGCAGGGTGAAGTTCATTTTACGACACCCTTGAAAGGCATAATAAATACCAGTTTATTTGCAAGATGTTCACAACTTACATGCCTTAAACAACATGCAGGTCAGAGGGACTTACATTACAGGAAATGTGACAACATATCTGAATTTAATAAAAGAAAAGCAAACGTAGTTTAATAATACAAATAACTAGATATTACACATAAAAGGGTCTGTACACATAAAATAACATTCATAAAGAACACAATAACGATGTAGGCTTCTAAGCTTGAAAACAATACACCGAGTAATAATTTTCAAGATAACATTGCTGGAAAATTTCAGATGATATTTTTTTTTAGTAGATAAAGGATTTTGTTACTAAAATATAAACACATTTTAATACAAAGTGCGCACTAATCATGGCTGACATTTTTAAAAGCGTTGTGATAGTTTTTAAACATGTACTGTATAGGCAAAACCGACGTTTATGTTCACAACTCAGTCATAGTGGCATAGTGTTTAGGGAAAGGCGCCACCTGTGGTCTCCCACAACTGCACCCCATCTGTACTCTTGTGAGGTATACAGGACTCTGTAAATGCCAGAAATGTGTGTGTGACATGTTGTATGTGTATAGTATTGTGTTGGGTTCTGTTGTTTCTCTGGCTTCTTGGCCGCAGGGACTCCTAATGGGACCCTATGTTGCCCGCTACCACCACTGGGAGGTGAGCCAGGCTACCCATCATACTCTGGCTGGCCTCTGCCAGGGTCGCTTGCGCTTCCTGACAGAGGCCACAAAAAAAAAAAAAAAAAAAAAAAAAATGTTGAAGAGAGTTCACAGGGAATAAGAGGAGGAGGTGAAAAAAAGTTGGACTAATAGTGAAGACAGTCCACCATGATTTAGGCGAAGTAGGGGTAGGGAAGGGAATTAAAAGTCGCAGGAGCAGGTGCCCCTGTGTATTGATCTAGCACCCAGTTGAGTGCCAGCAGTGATCCCGTACCCTAAATTGGGTGCCAGCATGAACCCTACCCATAAAGGGTTTGCAGCATTGTTTCTGTAGCACAGATTGCATTTATTCTACCCCGAAGGGGTTAGCAGGGAATGGGGAGTATTCTGGACTCTCCTAGCAGCGGTGAGCTTGGCACGCCTTGTGGTGAAGACAGCCTGGGCAAATCGAGTGAACGCTGTATATTTATCTCCGTCATTTAGTAGATCTTGCTCCTGCTTGCGGGGAGTTCCTCGGATTACTGTAAACAGTTGTAACTGGTGGTTTTCATAGGAGGGGCACTCATACATAACGTGGGCCCAGGACTCCTCATCTCCACAATGGCAAAAGGGATGTGGTTCGATACCCATAGAGTTGAGTTTTTGCTGGAATGATCCGTGTCCTGTTAATAAAAAAGTTTCTTGCACCACAAATCAGTCAGGGCACTATCGCGGATCAACGCTGGTCTATAAACCAGTAGGGGGATGCACAAAATGTGGGGTGCGAAAATATTTAAAGAGAGTCGCCGATTAAAAAAAAATACATGTATATATATAATATCTAAAGATTACGTTGCTGTGATTCTTTGAGGATAATCACACTGAAATTTGACTTTCTAACTAATTTCAAAAGGTTGATTATTATTATTTTTTTTTCTGTTTTTTAGTAGGACAATTTGCATTGAATTGAAAATTGATAAATGAATAAACATAATAAATGCACATATGGCACATGATTTATGCCGCAGTACTTGTTTTACAGAACCGAAGTAATTAATGTGTCATAAATTAAATTCTTACTTGTGAACTTGATATAACAATCGTTGAGTTTTGATGTAACTGCAACTTACTGATGTTTTCGGATCGTGTTCGGATTCATACTAAATGTTGATTGAACAAAGTTAAGATTTGTGTACACTTTGTGGCCAGAGACATTGCCGCCTGATTGTTTAGTAAATGTATTTACATTTCTTTGTATTGTATATACCGAATCATTTTTAACCCGCAATGAAATTTCGAAATCATTATCAGGTATATATGTTAGATGTAAATACACTAAATGGACACTTTATTACGTACACCTGCCTATTAGACAGCAGGATCCACTTTAGCCCTCAGAACAGCCCGTGTTTTTTTGTGGTATGCACTGAACAAGGTGTCGAAAGCCTACCACAAGGCTAGTCCACGTACTGGATGGTAGCAGATTCTACACTGAAGAGTTTGTTCTACCTCATCCCACATATGTTCGATTGGATCGAGAGCAAATAGCTGGGAGGGCCACCGCAGTATGCTGCATTCACTCTATGTTCCTTGAACCAGTGCTGCACAATTCTGCCTTGTAGTAACATGGGGCATTATCCTGTTAAAAGAACCCATTCACAGATGGATATACTGCAGCCATGAAGGGATGTGCCTAGTCGGAAGCAATTTCCCGATAACCTGTGTCATCCAAATGTTGTCCCAATGGCATTACGGTCACAAACGCCCCACCATTACTCCGCTACCACCAGCTTGCAGTGTTCCTACTTGGCAGAATGCATCCATGGACTCATGCTGCTTTCGTAATATTCTGGATACCTCCCATCAGCATGAAACAGCAGAAGCCGGGAATTTTCACACCTGGCACAGTTTTTTCCCCAATATTTCACTGTCCAGTATAGCGTACAGCAGGGGTAGCTAACGAGTCGATCGCGGATTTAATTTCGGCCGATCACGACGAATTTTAAATATACAGTCATCCCTCGATTTGTGTACCTTGTGCAATGTAATTTTTGAGATGGTAGATCGCGGCACATTTTGAAGTAAAAAAGTAGACCGCATCACAAATTAAGTAGGCCACTCCTGGTGTATAGTGTATAGTGTGTTCCTGTCTAACGGCACCAGGGGTTTCCCCCATCTCCGCGTTGCTTTCATTGTGGGTGTAACAGTTCACTGTAAAGGCCAGAGATTTAAAAGTACAGTATATGGATATTGTATGATTGTAGTGTTGTGTATCGTTGTTCTTCTGGCCATATAGCCGCTAGACACCTGCTGGGGCCCAACGTTGTCAACACTATGCCTCGTGGAGGAAGACCAGGTGGAGGACTAGTATTGGAATATTTACTCTGGCAGTTCCTGCCACCTAATTTCCTGAGATTTCAGTGGCTAGGACCTAAAAAAAAAAAAAAAAACAATATATATATATATATATATATATATATATATATATATATATATATATATATATAATAAAATAAAATAAAATAAAATTTTCGCTCAGTGGGGGTTAAGAAAATTGAGTAGAAAGGCCAAATGAGTTTAGTGTGAACGCAATTAAATTTAGTCATTATTAAATTTTAGGTTATGTAGGGTATACACTTGCGTATTAGGTAGAGTGGGGGAGTCAGAAGGCTGGGGGGAAAGACAGAAATATGGGGACGATAGAGAAGGCGACCCCAGATAATCAGTGGGGCAGGCCCATGCCCCACCAGGCAAAGAGAGGAGTGGCAAGGAGGTGAAGGGACGGAAAATACCGTCCCCTCCTCCTGCCGGGGGAGAGGGAAAAAGATAGGACCATGCAAGGGAGCATGGTTTGAGAGCCAAGATGGCCAGCAGCAAACTGCAGTTGGTCTTCAGTGGTATTGGTGTTCCCATTTGGGATATCACTCATGGGACCAGGTCCCATCCAGTTTAGTCAAGTCAGTTCTTGTCCTTTATTAAGTAGGTTCAGTTGCCAGCTCTCCAGACCGCCGCAAACACTGGTAGGGTCCTCTTCAATTCCCAAAAGGAAAAGTTTGGCATTGATGGCGCCATGCCCGGTGAGAAGGTATGCCGCATGGAGTCCAGGTGAGAACCACGTTGGGAACTTAGGGTAGACCCTGCCGACGTCAGGTATAAACTTTCTGGTTATCTCCCCTGTATGGGAGTTTGTCCGTCTCTCTTGCCAGGTGTGGCAAGAGAGACGGACAAACAGAAGGTGAGCGTAGAGCCTCTTCTTTTCAGCGGTGCGGTTATTTGCTGGGTCAGTTGTATGTCCGAGACAAGTCCTTGAGGTGCCCTTTGACAGGTGGTAAAGTAATCCTTTGCCCACAATCTCCAGGTCAAGGGGAAGAACTCTGGTCAGGACCTGTAAAGCGTGGGTGCTCACCATGCTGCAGGCACGAGAAGTAAATAGTAGAATCGATCTTTGGGTTGAGTCGATGATACGTCGGTTGACTGCGATAGTAGCCTTGTGATACCATATGCCAGAGGCATATGTGATGATAGGTATGAATATGGCTTTGTAGAAGATATGTAGCGTACGCCGACCAAGGCCCCAGTCCCTTCGAGCCATCCTAGCAACGAGGGCAGCATATTTCCTAATCATGGTTCGGATGTTTTGTAAGTGGTCTTTGAAGGATAAAGAGAGGGTCTGATAAGGCGCATTCACTACTATGAATCTGTTGGATAGGTAGTTCTGTAAGGTCTGATAGAGGTTGCTGGTTGTGGTCTAGGATGATCCCTAGATACTTGAGTTGTTTGGAGAATTTTATTGTCGTCTGGTTTATCTTAATTTGAGGAGGCCGTCGTAGGTCCAAGTTCCCTTTCAACAAGGCTGAGTTGGTTTTTTCTGGTGATATTCTCAGGTGATTCTGTTTTGTCCAGTTCTGCAGTAGCTCCAAGGCCAGATTCTTCCAGTTTTACCCTTGAGTTCGCCGAGACGGAGAGAATAAGGTCATCGGCAAATGCTTGAGCATCCACTTCTCCGAGGCCGAGACGAGGAAACTGTCCAAGACGACGTTCCACAGGAATGGTCCCAGGACCGAACCCTGCAGGCAGCCCCGGTGGATGCTTCTAGAGGGGGCCTGATAGGGCGATTTCACTACTATGAATCTGTTGGATAGGTAGTTCTGTAAGGTCTGATAGAGGTTGCTGGGAAGATTTTCCGCTCTAAGTCTGGACAGGACGCTTGACCACCAAAGTGGTCCAACGCTCCAGCGAAGTCCATAGAGATCACCAAGAAGTATTTTCTGTTGCAATTCTCCACTTTACCCAGAAGGCGCTGGTGGGCATCTACGGCAGAATGACCCTGTAGAAAGCCGAACTGTTTGGGCGTTGTTAGTCCTGCAGTATTATAGTGATGTTGGAGACGAGCATGTAATAGGCGCTCGAAGAGTTTGCTGACCACGCAGAGCAAGGCTATAGGCCTGTAAGAGTGTGGGAGGATAGGCGACTTGGAAGGTTTTTTAGGATAAGTTTGACATTGGCAACCTTCCAAGGTGTTGGAAAGGCTCCTGCTTGGAGGCATTTGTTGTAAAGATTTAGCATCAGGTCAGGAGCATGTTCCACTGTCTTTTTAACAATTTCTGGTTCTAGCAGGTCTGGCCCTGGGCATTTATTTCCTCTGACAGTTGATACTGCTGCAGTTAGCTCCTCTCTGGTGAAAGGCATTTCCATTGCTTGGTTATTATAAGTCGCATTATCTTGGAACACTTTCTTCTGATCGTCAGTTTGCGGTTCAGCCGGTGGTCGAAAGACCACGTCAAGAATATTGTTTATGGTGCTTTCCCAGTTTGTAGTCATGGCACTTTGTGGAGTTCTAGTAGTAGCGACAACCTCCCCCCGAGGGAGCTTGTTTGTGGTGATCTTGTAGACCCCCCCCCAGGGATCGTTATTGCCAATAGTTATGACCAATCACTGTCAAATCTCCTGTTTGCAGTGACGTATCTGCGCGGTGTAGGCATTTCTCGCTTCTCTGTAACGCTGCCGTAAGGCCTCCACTTCTGCAGCTGGCCAAGATCTTCTGGCCCTTTGAAAAGCCTTGCATCGGATCTGAATTTCCTTTCTAAGGTGCTGCAGGTCCCGGTCCCACCATGGCACTGCACCCGGGGCTGGGTGTTTCCTAGGTATTGCAGCTTCACAGGCCTGAGTGATGAGGGCCGTTGTCTTCCGCTGAAGGAGTTCCGGGTTGCTAGTGGTCTGGAGTTCGGCATTATATTCCTGTAAGGCAACTGAGATTTCAGTCTGGAAGGTGTCACAATTTGCTTTCTGAATAGCGTACCTGTGCTGTATTTGTCTTGGTACTGTGTTCCTAATTAGTGAGCGGGTAAGCTGGAAGGTTATGGCACGGTGGTCGGAGGTGGTCCAGGCATCTTGGACCGACCACCCAGTAATATTGCTGGCTATGTTTCTGGAGGCCATGGTGACATCTATAGTTGACTTCCACAACGTATTGCAGAAGGTCGGCAGGTTGTGTGGGAGGTTTAATACCGTTACTGGTGCGTTTGCCAGGAACTCCTCTAGTTTATGACCGTTCCTTGTGCCCGGTCGATCAGATGTGTGACTGTGCCACACCGGGGACCTGCAGTTGGCGTCTGCGCCAATGATTATTCTCGAGTTTGGAGAGGTATTGATTACCGTGTGGAGATAATTTATGGTGAAGGTGATGTCCTCACCTGGGCGGCAGTACAGGGCCACAACATAAAGGGCTCCCATGGCGGTAACAATATGGGAACATACGGCCCAAGCAATGCAGAGGTGTGTAATTCTAGTAGCTGTGATATCTGGATTCCGGATGATAATGGCTGCCCAGGGAGTCTCATCCTCCGCCTGGATGATCTTGTATTTCAGGGGATACCTCCGGACCATTTTCATGTGGGCATATGGTTCTTGCCAAATGAAGACGTCAATGTTCTCCTCTTCAGCTTTAATTCGTAACTGATCGGCCACTGCCCTGGTCCTTTGTGCGTTTATTTGTATGAACATAATCTCAGTGGTGTTGTACTCCTTACGGCGTGTCCCCATAATCGAGTCTTGCCTGGTATCAACTCTTAGCCTTAAGGTACACTGGGCATTTGCTCTCTCTTATGGAGTGCGCAGAGTCCATTTTTAGGCCTTTACAATTTGGAAAAACTGGTTGTGTGCTTTTATTTGGGCAGTTGTTATAATAATGGCCTTTTCCAGAACAGTGACCACACGTTGGTGCCGTTTGTGTGCAAGTATCTGTAGTGTGGCCATATCTGCCACAACGGAAGCATTTGAGCACACCCACGTGCTCGCGGAAGCGGTGGCTGCTCCAGTTTACAAAGATCGTTGTCTGTCCTTTCAGGGCCTGCCAGGCGACAAGGGTAAGTTACACAATCCAGTTGGTGGATCTAGCGTCTTTAGATTTGTAGGAGTACTTTGGGGTGAGCAGGTTTTGGGCGTCAGAGTTAGGTAGGGAGTTGGAGAAATTTCTCAGGTAGATCTCGTCTGCCAACTGGTTTGGTGTCAGGTCATTTGCTAAGTCATATATTGTTATGGACGGTCCTTTTCGCTTGGGCAATGTAAGGGATTTCTGGGATTTTTGGGTTAATGATGATCTTTTCTGCTTCTTCCTTTGTCTCCGTCTCTATTAGTATGCCGGTGTTTCTGGTCTTCCTAACTGCTTATTGGACAGTGAAGGATTCTTGGGCCCACTATAACTGTTCCTTATTTATTATTATTATTATTTTTTTCTGAAAAGAGTGGAATCAGGTTCGCCGTCGGTTGTGACACCCCATTCGTGACTAAGAAGAACAATTTGTGCGTTCTGAAATGGCTCATTGGTTACACTGTTGTAGCCGTTCTCATTTGATTAATTGTAGCCTTTCTGTTACCGTGCAAAAATCATGTTGACCTCTCTCGTCAATAAGCTGTTTCTGACCACAGGATCGGACACAGCATATTGATGGCCGCTGGCTGGTTCTTATTTGGTTATTGGACCAATCTCGATACACCAGAGACAGTCGTACGTGAAAACCCCAGCACGGTTGCAGTTTCTGAAATACTCATACCGGCGTATCTGGCGCTGACTACCGTGCTTTGCTCAAGTAACTGAAATACTTTAGTCTTGACCATTATCGCACTGAAATCGTGCATACATATAGTATTTCTAAAGGATCTGTCCACCTGTTTTATATTATTTGGTACAAAAAAGTGATGATGTTACTGAAGAAGCGCTCCAGCTTTTATGAACAGGGTAGATATACCTAATGAGGCGTCCACTTAATATACATTTGTGAGAGAGAGAGAGAGAGAGAGAGAGAGAGAGAGAGAGAGAGAGAGAGCAGAAAAGCATAGAGCTTTTAGTACCTTTAAAATGGAAAAAATAACATACACTGCTCGATAAAATTAACAGAACACGCAGAAAAAGTGGTGCAACTCGTGCAGCTTGCGATGAAGCGGAGCAAAATTTGGCACGATGGTGTACCATAGAATAATGATGAAATGAGGAGACAGCGAGAAACTTCGAACAGGAATAAGAGACAATTATAGAGGTTGTATAAAAATTACCAAAAAGATCACATCACAGAAGTCGATACAAGATGCTCTAAAATATTGTCCCATGATATCAATACGGCGTATGATCTACTCCAACGACTAAACAGGCCTGATAGCGGGGAACCATGCTCGATATAAGAGTGTCTATAAGATTCGGTGGCAACAAATCCTGTTCTTCCACCAGCGCAGATCTTAGCTCACCAAGTGACCGAGGAGTTAGCTGTCAACGTGCAATGCGACGCCCAAGGGCGACCCACGCATGTTCGATCGGATTTAAGTCTGTGATCGCGCTGCCCACGGCAGTCGTTGGATACCTCCAGTTTCGAGATATTCCTCCACCACTTCAACTCTATGTGCAATGGCGTTGTCGTGCATGAAAAGAAAATCTGGACCAAAGTGCACCCCTAAAAAGTCGCATTAGGGTTCGATGATCTGTTCTCGGTACCTCTGCGCAGTTGCAGTACCCCTATCAAAAACATGAAGAGGGGTGCAACCGTTGATCATTATTCCACCACACAGAAAAACGCCTCCACCGTAAGTGTCCCTTTCTGTGATGTTGGAGGTTTGGTACCGCATTCGTCGTTGTCTCCAGATGAAATAACATCTGTTATCTGTTTGTAGGCTAAAACGTGATTCAGAGAGCAGAACTGTGCCTAATTTTGTCCCACTTCATCACAAGCTGCACGAGTTACACCACGTTTTCTACGTATTCTCTTAATTTTGTCGAGCAATTTATTATTAATGCGAAGTCACCGTTTGTAAACAGATTAATGCAGCACAATACAGCCTTGCTTAACAAAAAATCAACTCTGCCTCCTCGTGGTAGCACAGTTGGCAGAATCGCCGTCCTTCCCACCCCTGGTGGAAACGAGTTCGAGTACCATCGATGACGTGAGGAATTGTTATGGACCCGTTTCATAACGTGGCTGAGTTAGTCGGCCTCAGGAGAGAGTAACATGGTTTTCTGTCCAGCAAACAGAAAATCGACTGAAGAACACACGCAATATACAGACAGTATATACGGAGCGATATGGCCTTAATCGCTGATGTTCCTAAAACCCTATTACAACAACAACCTCGTGGTGCTTTCTGGAAAATGAGAAAACAGTTTTGACAACTGAATATTGGCGATAGAACCATGACCTCTGTACTTCACCAACAAGTACTCTATAATAACCAAGTCTAAACCTGAGTGATAACCCAAGTCCAGAAGTAGCCTAAATCTTCTGTGGCAACAAATCCTGCCACAGAATATGCTGGAGCATATAGTCTAGAGCTATATGCTCCAGCATAGTAGGCTATTGTACAGTACAACTAAAGTTTAAAGAGTAAAGAAACTAGGAAAAAACGCCGGAAGTATGAATGGATGATAAACAGTATATAACGAGAAAGACTGGCTGCAGAATGTCAGACCCATATGAGAGACTGGAAAACTGAATCATTTACTCGAAGAATTCAGAATACTGTATGCACTAAAATTCGTCCAGTTTAAACTCTTGTACCCTACTCGGGTGTAGAAGTTGATCTTGTGAGATGAAAAACCGTAGTTCTGAATAAAAAAATTCTGAAAGAAGGGTCGCACATCCTTGTATATACCAACGATGCTATCTAGTGTGCTGCCCGCGAGGATGGCTCTGTAGAAATAAATAAATAAATAAATTTTCTGTTTATACTCCGGGACGACCAAACGATCAGAGGAGTTTACAAGATAGCAGAAATGGGAAAACTATTTTATTGGTTCTGTAAGCCCAACAAACAAATTAGAAACTGTACAAACTGCCAAAGAAACAAAAAATCAAAATCCCAAGAACTGGTTCAATAAATGCAAAAAATATTCAAAATAAATCCAGAAATAACAACAGGATTACTACAACTAGAAATATGGAAGCAATAACAAATATGAGAGGAACAGAAAAAAAAAAAAAAGATTCCAATAAAGATAACGAAACTAAGAATACTGAAACGAACTGAAAAATAGTGTTACTTTATTCACTGATAGTAATTAATGAGACCATTATAAAATGTAAACATTTATAGACAGATGTCTGACAACAACTTTAGGAATTATCAGGCCGGTTAAAAATAACAAATGAAAGAGTATAGGAAATAATAAAAACAAGTAGCAATATAGTAACCTTCCAATTCATGAACAAAAATTTTTGATACTCATATTCGATTTATGAACTACAATCTCAAACTTATGACTTTTGCTCAACTTCAACTCCACAAGATAATCTTTTAAAAGAAAACCGAATGAGAACGAAATACTTCCAATATTTATAGATTTAATATAAGCCTTACTGAATACGATACAGTACAAATTTTTTTTAAATTTAATAGTCTTATTTTTGTATTTAATGTGTACAGTACAGTGCAGTAGTACTTGAACCAGTATTATAAGGGATAAAAGAGTTGGTACATACGTTGAGTCACAGAGAGCCGAACGGTCAAGGGGAAAGTACACCACTGCATGCATTTTAGCGGAGTGTGGTCAAGCCCTCCCCCTCCCTCGGCTATTGAATGCGGTTACGATTGTATTTGTTGAAATGATTAGATGTATATTCCTCAGACCAAGTGGTTGGGCCGGAGTATAAAGGAAATTTCTTGATTTTTTATTATAATTTTTTTATAAAATTTGCGTTGCTACTAGATATTTTCTTTACTTTCTTCTTAATAAAAAAAACAAAAAAACAGTACATCTTTTTAACAACTATCGTTGTACAGCGATACTGCGCTACAATTTACTACATATGAAGTGCTGTACAATATAAAATAAAGTAATAAATCACACATTTTTAGTGTTATTTCAATTATTCTATCATCCAAATTAATTATATATTACTTTAGTATAATCTGTGCACAATATTTGTAATACCATGTTCTATGGCTGTGAAGAGCTCTTGCAAGACAATCAAATTTGCATAATTGTATAACTAACTGGTTTGCAATAAAGATTCTCTCTCTCTCTCTCTCTCTCTCTCTCTCTCACACACACACACACACACACTGCACGCATTAAATAAAAAAAAATGCATAATAACTGATACTAGGTAAATGCTGTTGTTTTTTTTCTCTTTCTTTTTTTTTCGTTTTTTTTTTTTTTTTTTTTTTGGCTGGCATAGAAGACTTCGACTTCTATTAATCACTATATTTCGCTACTTTAAGGGGGTTACGATGCATGAGCTGTTACAATTTCCATTATCTATGTAATTATTCTCTCCAAAAGATGCAAATAGAAATACTTATTAGCTCCTGTCCGGCCTACCATAGTACACAGAAAATAGCAGTTCACTTCAACAACACTCCTTGAAGCAGTAACGCCAACATTTGATGGGTTGTCGGCTTAGAAGGTATTAGTCCGTATTTATAGTGGTAGTGACGGCAACGCACCCTCTGTTTGTATAGTTGGCAGAAGCCGAAAGTCATTACATAGCTAGTTATGTCACTGAACAGAGCCTTTACAAAACGTCTCTGGCTATGTGTATATTTAGGCTTAAAAGAGCTGTACTGTCGGTTGCGAACACGCCTCCAAAACCAGTCATGGACTAAGCAGTAGTTGTGTCTAGAGCGACAGGTGGCGGTAGTACCGGACCGTGAGGGGGCGTTCGCCAACAGCATTAGCAGTTTCCAGCTTACTTTACGACCTTTTTTTTTTTTTTTTTTTTCACTCCATGCAGGTGTTATCCGCAGGCACGAGCCGTTGACACTCCGCAAACTTTACGTCACTGGCGACACAAACTAACATTATCTAACTCGTGAATGGCAGAGGAGGTCACGGCTGTTGACCTGTCACAAGAGCAATGAATTGGTCAGGACTTACGTGAAAAAGACCTCGAATAGCATGTCAATTGGTGAAAAACTGCTCCACCCAGGGTTACCGTGAACAAAGTGAGACAATGATATTCTTAACCGTAGGTGTGACTAGGGGTGTGTGTGTGTGTGTTACTTGTAAATGGTTTTCAGCTTTCACACTAGAAAAGCGCAGTACTGACAACTCAATAAGGATATCAGTGTACGCAGAAGGACAGCTTGTTTGCTAAAACCTAGTAAAGTAATACTCATACGAAAAGAACCGAAATGCTTTCACGATATTATCCTTGGTTCTGGTTTGTGAATTCTGTATGAGAAAGAATGTATTCTGTCTATATCAATAAACAAACAGCCCGTCCTTAAAGTAAAGCAATATAAGGAAGCAGTACAGTTGGGCACCTCTAATCCGGACACCCACAATCTCAAATTTTTCGAAAACTCGTTCGAGCCTCCTAATATCATCGCATAGTGTATATTTTAAACGCATTCATATGTGCATTTAAAGTTTAATTTAACCTTTTGTTACTTAATAAGTATTCCGGACACAATTTATCAAAATTTCAAGCACGTGTGACTGCTAAATACAGTGCTATCTCATACCTTTCTCTGTCTTGTGAACTCTTCTGACCGTGTGGTCGTCCCGGAGTATAAACAGACAATTTATTTATTTATGAAAACATTCTGTCTTCCATATTATGCAACATTTATATTTGTATAGGCCACAAAGTCCCAAAACTGGAAACCTCCAGACATAAGGGGACTTGGGGATTTTGGGGGTTGTTGGACAACGAGACTTAGTATTACGTTATGCTCGTGAATTCGAGCGTAACGTTTATGGAATATTTATTTATATTTTAATCATATATTCAGAATTATCTTCTGTGTGTGGCCGTAGCATTTCTCATCACTATCTTCCACATTACTGTGCTGTAGTAGTGACTGACAAATCCGATATTCTCCTCTTGCATTTTTAATTGTCCAGGAGTTACCCGAAGTCCGTAAAAAGACCGCCCAAATCAACATCCAGTTTCTATTCGACCTTTTCAATAAGTGCTTGTCCCATGGATCTTTCTCGGAAGAATGGAAAAACGCCAATGTAAAGCTAATCATGAAAAATCCGTCTAATCCGCTCCAACAACCAGAGTCATATCGACCCCTTGTTCTTTTATCCATCGTCAGTAAACTGTTTGAGCGTCTACTCCTAGTACAGCTCCAAGACCATTACACCAAAGCTGGGCTCTAGTCCAATTTCCAGTTTGGATTTCGACCCGGGCGTTGCACAGAAGACGCACTGCAAAGGATCATCTCTCCAGTTTCAGTTGCTACCTTCAAATAGTACCTACATAGCAACAGATTTCGCTGGAGCTTTCGCAGACTTAAGCAAGCAAATATTCCATTAAATTTATATAAATGCATCCAAAACTACTTATCAAATAGGAAAATTACAATCTCCTCAACGTACAGAAGAATCGCCAGGTCTATCTACAGAGGTGGCCCCCAGGGTTCAGTCCTTGGTCGTTTTCTGTGGAACATTGTCTTGGATGAGCTCCTTGGACTGGACCTAGGTCCTGTAGCTATACAAGCCTTTGCCGATGATGTCACCATCTCCATTGAGGCTGACAAATGACAGCAGAGCTTCTCTGGAGGCCAGAGGAAACCAGGCACTTCAAATCCTTCAGGATTGGGCAGCCCTACATAATCTAAGACTCCCACACCAAAAGACACAATCCATTTTCCTGAAGGGATCACTGCAGCCTACTAGAAACCCCACTATCAAACTTCAAGGCCAACCATCAAGCTAGTTTCACGATAAAACTACTGGGAATAGTACTTGACCCTAAGCTCACTTTCTCTCTGCATCTTGCACACCTCCGCACGAAAGTGAGACACTACACTGCTCTCAATGCACGGGTGAGTTGTAGTGATTGAGGATTGAATCGACGCACCCTTAAGGTTCTGTACAAATCAATCTTCCTTCCCTTCATAACATATGGATCTGGGCTCTGGTTTCGCAGGGCAACTCTTTACAACAACAAACGTAAACTGGGAACAATCCAGCGCACCATCCTTCTTACTATTACAAGGGCATGCTGCACGGTTAGCAACCCAGCCCTTCAGGTTCTTGCGGGCATCCTTCCGCTCGATCTGGAGGTTATTCAAAGTGGCCTCCACTACTGTCCATCAAGGGGCATACCAGCATCTATCCTTGGACACTCCATCAATAACCTGAAGGAAATCAGGCAGGAAAAGAAACAAATTTCCACCCTACTACTTCAGACTTGGCAGGACAGATGGACTGTTACCGACAAGGGGCCAATCACCAAGAATTTTATACCTTATGTGAATGCCGTATTGCCCAAGTCTCCAAATTGGTTCTCTCCTGGTCATTATCCCACCTATCTCATTACCGGACATGGATCAATAAACCACAAACTAACATCCATGGGAATTATTGACAACCCCTACTGTGCATGTAGTGAAATAGAAGACTGGAACCATCTAGTGTATACCTGTCAACACTATGAGGACCTCCGCAGCATCGTGTTTAATCATATACAAGACAGCCAGCCCTTAAGGAAATGAACACTTATTCATCACAGAAGAAAACTACTACGATGAGTTTACCAAGATTGCACAAGCCCTCTCCCAAGACGGAGCAGCCAACGCAGAATAGGAACACTCCAAACATCTGATCCTAACCGAACTGGCCAACCAATCTTAACCTGGATAGGATTAACTGGCCCACGGACCACCTGATTCGCCAGTGGCAACTTACATGCAGATCTCTTGTTGTCTTATTTATACTCCTCCCCAGGTTCCTCTTTTATCTGATAGCTCTTATTGCTCCATTGACAACCTGGAGAATGTCTTCGTCTACATCCTCCATATTTCTAGCTATACGTTCCTTTCTTGCGTACGCTCTGTACTTCCCTGGCTTTACCCTTTTTTTTTTTTTTTTTTTCTTTTTGTCGTCTCCGTCGAGGAAGCTCTGGCGATCCTGGAGGAGACAAACGCTTTAGGAGATAGCAAGGCTGTCCAGAGAGAAATGGACAGCCTTGCTATCTCCTAGCGGTGTGTGCGGGCAATGTAGAGTCCCAACAGGAGCACTGCGGCCAAATGCCAGGACACCCAAAAGAACCTAACGCAATATGTCATATACAACACACAACACTTTTCTGGCATTTACAGTAGTACTGTATTTCTTCACAGCGTACATATGGCGCAGATATGAGAAACCACAGGTGGCGCCTGACCCTAATACTAGGCACACTATGTCCAGGAGTTAAAGTCTGAGCTTGTATCTGCTTTATTTGCTCACTTTAGATGTTATTTTGTTGGAATATAGAAACTAATGTTTATAATATTATATAGAAACTGTTTCTATATAATAATAGAAACTAATGTTTATAATATTATATAGAAACTGTTTCTATAAAATATAAATAATAATAATATGCGTAATTTATGTACGGCTTCTATGTTTGCTGTCTAGGTTATAATGTACAAATGTATATAGGCACCCTCCTAGCTGAAGGCTGTTCAGGGGTGAAGCATATGTAATAAATTGAATAATAAATAAATAAAAAAATAGTAGCACAGGGAAATCATCACCGTTCTTCACACACCGGGTGGAAAAGGCCGGGGTTCAAATCCCGTCAATAACGCAAGGCACTTTTATGGGCTTTTTTCACTCCATGACGACTCTGACGACTACTTGCACAGTAGTCGTCAGACATGACAGGTCCATGGACTCATATTGTTTTCGCCAAATTCTGAGTCTTCCATCAACATGATGCACCAGGAACTTCGACTCGTCAGACCAAGCAACTGTTTTCCAATCATCGATAGTCCAGTGCTGGTGTTGCTGTGCCTACAGGACGCGTGCTCTCTTGTTCTTCGTTGATAACAAAGGTACGCGATGTGGCCGTCGGCTGTTGTAGCCCATTCGCGACAAAGTGCGACTAGTGGTCCGTTGAGATATTTTGTTCTGCGCACCAAGGTTATATTCTGACGTGATGTGCTACATTGTGGCCCGTCTGGTTGCTTGCACAATTCTAGTCATCCTCCTCTGACCTCTCTCATTATAAAACAATATTCATCCCAGCGATCACCTACGGATCGCCAATCTGGTTTAGGAAGGCCGGAACCGCGGTCAACAGAAGACTGCTGGACACTATCCAAAGAAACATACTTCTAACTATAACTAGGGCATGCAAAACGGTGAGCACCCACGCTCTGCAGGTCCTGGCAGGAGCTCTTCGGCTGGACCTCGAGGTGACTAGATGTGGACTCATGTATTTACTGTCCAAGGATATACCTGCCTCCATCTATGACTTTACCTTGGACCCAACCAACGGCCGGACGGCAGAGAAACAACGAATAGTGGCTCACATGTTGAAGATTTGGCAGCACAGATGGGAGATGTCGCCAAAGGGTCAAGTTACAAGAAGCTTCATACCGATAGTCGCAAAAATGTACCCAAAAGCCCCCTCGTGGTTCTATCCTGGGCTAAATACAACCTTCCTCCTGAAGGGCCACGGCCCATTTAAAGCAAAACTCAACGCACTCGGAATAATAGAAGAGTCCACATTCACCTGTGGAGAATCTGAAACCTGGCAGCATATTATGCACGACTGTGAATGCTACGAAGAACACAGAAGTAGACTTATAACTGAGATTCAATACTTGCCGAAAAATCAAGAGTACCATCTACTGGATTCAGAAGATGAATACAAAGCCCTCAGCCGATTTGCACTTGACGTCTTCAATAGACGACGAACAGAAATAGCCATCCACAACGAATAGATGACCACAAATAATAAATAAAGGCAAACTGATAAAACATCAACACAGAGGAAAGGATAGCAAAATACTAAGGACAAACGGCGTAATATGCAGCAGAATAAATGAAACAGCATCGACCTAGGAACCAATGGAAGTGGCTCCAGCCAGGATGTCGTCGCTCCCAGGATGAACCCACACACCTAGAAAAGGACCAAGCCCCACCAACGAGTCATCATCAAACTGCACTTGCTGGAGGGCACTGCAAATTGCCGCTATGGCGAACTGGGCGGGGCTCCCTTGCCCAGCCCACTTTCTCTCCCTATCCCTGGTGGGGTGAGGGGAAGGTCTTTCTTACCCCTCCCCACCCCACCCCACCACCCCCTCTTTTCCCTCTGGTGGGGCAAGGGCATACCCCACTGATATACCTGGGGTCGCCTTCCCTATTGACCCCATATTTCTGTCTTTTTCCCCAGCCTTCCGTCTCTCCCCCCCTACTCTACCTGTATCGCTAGCGAAAAGCGAATGCCCCACACAACGTAAAATTTTAAATTATTATTATTATCTGTTTATTTCTCTTACGAGACACCCATAGACAGCACGTGGCTAGAGGGTGTGGTTACATTATATCAGTATTTACAAGCATATTTACATGAACTTATTTACAATATTTGGAGATGAAAAACACAGAGTATGTGGTTAATGAATTAATTGTTAAGTTGGTTTAATTAATTGCGAATGGTTGTTAAATGCTAAATATTATTATATAAATTATTAAATTAGTCTTCTTATTATATTTGTACCTGCCGGTACACATTACCAAATATTTCTGTCCTATACATTTTGTCTGTACATAGTTTCTCTGGATCTATATTTAAATTATTAAAATAATTCACAGTATTTGCTGGGAAAAATCTCCCCAGAGAGTCCAATTGAGTCAGTTGGCACTTGAGACTTGGTTCTTCTCTGTTTATTCTCGGTCGTATCATCCGAGGGCAAGTCTTTTAGACTCGCCCTCGATCACAGGAGTGATCACGTTTCCCACTTTCGGCGCATCTGTTCTCTCCGTTAGTAGCTTTGACAGAGTTAAGATGTTTCTGGTTGTGATGATATACTTCCACGGTGTGATGTTCAAATTGGCAGACAAGACCGCTCTTGAGATGGTAAACAGTTTCCCGGCGATCTTGTTTAGCCATCTCAGGAGCCAGTATTCTACTCCTAAGAAGGCCTTGATGTTGTTCTCGGGGGCCGATGACCAGATAGTCGATGCGTACAACGGAATCGGTGTAACGCATTTAAGGATGTATTGAATCATGAGATGAGGGCTTCGGAGACCGGTGAGTTCTTGTCTAGTGCTCCAGAGTGCTGCGTATGTCTTTTTCCTAATGTGTTCGAAGTGCCAAACTCGACACACTTGCAACCTCTTTCGGCCTAATTAGATTCAAGCGTTTATCCCTCCCACCCCCCTCTTTTTTTTATATATAGGTCCTAGCCACTGAAATCTCAGGAAATTAGGTGGCAGGACCTGCCAGAGTACTTATCTAAAAATACTGGTGTACCTGGTCTGCCTCCACAGGGCCAAGTGTGGGCAACGTTGGGCCTCAGTAGGGGTACAGCGGCTAAACGGCCAGATGAACAACAGAACACAACACTACACATGTACAATATCCATACACTTTTAAATCTCTGGCCTTCCCAGTGAACTGGTACACCCACAATGAAAGCAACGCGGAGATGGGGGAAACCCATGGTGCCGTTAGACACTAAATACACTTTACACTTTTTTTCTCTTCAACAAGCGATTTTCTTCCACAGGAGTCCCTTTGAGAGAATGTTTTCTTTTCGTTGCACCATTCTCGAAACTCCCTTGAAACTGTGGTGCGTGAAAAGTTCAGGAGAACTGCCGTTTCAGAGATGCTTTGTCCAGCAGATCTTGCTCTTACTACCATGCCACGTTCGATGTCCGTTAGATCACTTCTTTTCCCCATTCTTGCTACGGTTTATACGCTTAACTGATACTAGAAAGGTTGTTCTGCTGCATTAATATTCACAACTGTTGTCATGTGACTTGCAACGTTGTGGCACAAAGACGTTGCATCCGCTTTCGACAGTATATCCATCTCAGCTATTACTATCATCTTGGAGGAATATTTCCATATAACTGGGCACGTATTAGCTGTAATAACGAGTTCTTTGAGGGAGAGACACATCACTGCCATAAATGGAATTTACAAAGAGACCTTCCAAATCAACAGGGGAGTCCCACAAGGTGGTGTCCTCTCTGCTACTTTCTTTGCAACAGCACTGCATCCCTTCCTGACCCAAAATCAAAAACAATTTGTCGTATATGCAGACGACTTGAAATTTTTCGTCACCTCGAATGACCAAAACACATCTTTACAACGCAACAACGAAGCAAACTCCAAAATCGCCGAGTTGCAAGAATATCTTAATTGCATGGGGCTCCGACTAAATGAACACAAGACAGTACAAATGGTTTTCACCAACAAGGTATTAAAGAACCACATATCAATACGCGTAAATGGCAGCGTGGTCAAAAATGTCAGGACACATATTGATCTTGGTCTGAAATGGGACGAAAACCTAAACTTCACACCCCATTTTGGACATGTAAAGAAGGAAACTTACGCAGCGCTATGGACCTCCAGACAAGAACTGGTAGGTATCAGGAACCCTGATCTTGTTAAACAATATATTTTAAGATGCATCATCCCCATCCCTCTCTACGCATCTCAGATTTGGTCTTCTGCCCCAAATGCTACCATCAAGGCTTTCCTGGGTTTAGAGTACTGGATGCTGAGATGGTTAAACAGGATCACTACGCAGCCATTTACAATCTCAAGAACCATTTTATATGCCAACTTGGATGTCACGCCTTGGTCTCACATTATTGTCACCAAGAACATTCTCACGCTTGCAAAACTGCTGACCGGGAGACTCGACTCGCCGAAAACTGACTACCTGCTGACTCGGCCCCGCATGACGCAAAGGTGGGCGAATAGAACACCATCCCCTCCAATCAGTAGCGCGCTCACGCAGCTGGAAAGCCTTCGGCGATTTTTTCCTTTGAACACCATTAAGATGTTCAACGATCTTCAAGCAGACCCAGAAAGGCTTTGCGCAGAGAAGAGACACAGGACTGAAATGTTTCAGAATGCATTACTCCACCTATTAATGTTGAGTGATGCCCACAAATGAAAACAAAAGAGAATGCAGGAAATGAAGAATGAACTGGTCAGGACTGTTTTTGCTCCGCACTGGTGCTTCTGTTACTGTATTTTTATATTGGACGTCTTGTCTTTCTGTCATCTCGCTGTAAATAGTGCTGTAGATGTGAACATTCTCTAATTCCTTGTAAAATTGCAAACTATGCTTGTGCTCTCTTTCTATCTGCCTGTCATGTAAAATAAGGCAATGATATGTATAATATAATTAATTAGACAATGTATAATTTAGAAAATGTATAATTTAGACAATGTATAATTTGTATAATTTATAAAGACGATGATTTGTATAAATTATAAATGGAGAATTATGTATATAACTTATATTTGTATATATGAATGTACACCCCCTGGTTAATAGCGGTAAGCGGGTGTCTCTTAGGAGAAAATAAAGATAATAACAATAATAATAATAATAATTTGTGTTCACAGCAGGGGTGTACCTAATAAAGTGGCAGCGCAATGTATATAATAATGTAATATTCGAGAGTTTAACATACCAGTATGGTCGAAAAAGACCACGTGGGAAGCTTGACACACTGGGAGCGATGGGATAATTTGTTGTTGGCAGAGCTGAATGCAGTGATGATAGACATCAGCTTCGAGAACCGTGCGCTTAAAAGCTGCTCATCGATGCGCCAAAAATCTTCTAAACAAGAATACCCAAAATAATTTTGTATCTTTTACGAACATTTTTTCTTTAATTTAAAAATAATGCAAGATAGGAAGTTTAAAATTTGTGCGATTACATATTGAATGGGCCTCAAGCAGCAGGACCTACTGTATATAGGAAATTTCCTGGTGGCCCAATCCACCTCTGTAGACCAAGGAACCTAGAATATTCGAGTGCAATTTCATAAGCAGATGATCTATATATTGATAAACAGAAAATGGCAATTAATTTCATTAATAACATAACGATTAACAGTAATATGAAACTGAATACACACATGCGCAAATCACGGAGGATGGAGTGATGGAGAATGGATCATGGAGTGGCCAAGAGTGAAATCGTGGTTGGAATGTTAATCAATAGTCAACAGGGAATATAGTTACTCTGAATGCAATACAGGCTTCATAGTGATTCTGCATGCTGTTCATGAAACTAACAGGAAGACCAGATGAATTGCACTTGATGAAAACTAGATGAATTGCAAGGAAGTAGAAACATAGATACGGAAAATGGTGCTCATCTTCTGATGATTGGAATGATCTGTTGGGATTATTTCCCTGTAGGATGCGAAAGGTGAAATTGTCCCGTACTGCACAGGCATAAAGTCTCAAAGGAGGAATCCAAGCGTCTTCCCCATACGACGAAACTACCATACTGCCAGGTCCACCACTGCGGGAGAGAGCTCGAGAAGTTAGAGGGATGGTTTGGTTTGGTAAAGTTGTTAAACATCATGGGTTGTTCGACAATCTGGCGAGGAGGATACAATTATAGTTTTGCCTCTGTATACTGAACAGTTCCATCATGGCCAGGAAGTGACTCGCAAAAATTTAAATGTTTATCAAGATCACTTGGAGTCAGCTATAGCAACATGTGAAGGTCCAGTGTAAGGTTCACGCTTCGCAGGACTAAGCGAACAGTTAACCCTGAAACCTTTCTCTCGCTAGCAGATTACGTATGCGCTCTCGGTCATCACAATAGCAGCTTTTTTTCTCAGAGACTGACTGCCTTCTCTTCCATGTCATACTTTTTCTCTTGGGCTAGAATTTCGACTGCTCAGGACGTAGCGCGTCATTTCTCATAGCACTCCAATTCATACGTTTCTCATATATTAATCTGTACACGCTGTGCGAGCTAAAAAATCAGGAATAACTCATGGAAAAAACATCGTCCCTCCACCTTAGATCGGCTAACCATCGCCCCGACTGAATAAGCTTTTCTCGTCTTCTACAGAATTCGAACCCACACCTTTCCGAACGAGTGACAAATAACAAAATCCCTTCATCTGTTTTTCCGATGAACTGCTCATCAGATATGTTGGTTTGAGTTAGAGATGGTGTTTATTTACACAAAAACAAATTGGACATGCGAGTGCAGTACAGTAGTTAATTCATGCACAGTACTGAAGTCATTTCATTTGTTTTCATTTGTGACTCTGTTGTGATTTTAGTTATGGACACGGTAATTCGTGCCTTAATGTGTACGCAAAATATAACCCTCACAGCTTCAATATAAGCCAGCATTACGTATCCAGTCAATGTTTTTAAGGTTACAGCTACCCATTAGCACAGTACAAGCAGAAGAAAGGCTTGGAAGAAAAAATGTTTATCGCTTCCTACCGATGTGTTTTAAAGCAGTTTTTTTTTTTTTTTTTTTATGAAAACCCCAAACACGAAAGGTATCAAAACCTATAGCACACAGTACCGTGCATGGGTTGAAGGAGAAGTAGGGGGGTGGAGGGAGATGCCGGAAACTTTGCTCTAGAGACTAAACATGGGTTTCACCACTTCAAGCCTCCAATAAGCAAAGTGGTGGTATTTCACTGGTTGATGAAAGTCATCTACCATCTATGAATGCGCATCCATACCACCAGATATTTTTCTAGTGGGGAGGCACGTACGTTATATAGTTCGGCTTTTGTCTATCGATAGTGAAATATAAATTATGAACTAATATACACTGAGTGATCACTGAATTATTACCACCCCTATGAAAACTGAATGCAACCCGTTGACCACGTGAGGTACGAGAGTGCGGAGTTAGTCGACCTACATAGCATAGATAAGGTGGCAGTGGTTCAGTAGGCAGTAAAATTCCGAGCCTGATTGGCAAAAGGAAGGATTTATCGGACTTTGATAAAGGACAGATTGTGGGTGCTCGACGAGTTGGTGCCTCGATTTCCCAAACGGCTGAACTGGTGGGGTGTTCGAGAGCCGCCGTAGTTAAAGTGTACCAGGACTGGCGTCAAAAGGGTCAAACAACGACCCGACGGCAAAACTGCAGAGGTCAGCGAAAGGTTTATGTTCGAGGTGAGCACCGGGTCCGACGACTCCTACAGGCGAACAGGCGCAGCACTGTTGAAGAGTTAACTACCCAATACAACATAGGCCAACCCAGAACAATATCTGGCATGACTATGCGTCGCACACTGGCAGGTATGTGCTATACCAGCAGACGACCCCTATGGCATCTTCTCCTAAACAAGGGTCATCGGCGTAAAAGACTCGTCTGGTGCAAAGAGCATGCAAGTTGGACGTTAGAAGACTGGAAGAAGGTGTGCTGGTCGGGTGAGTCACGTTATTTACTCCATATCGTGGATGGTCCTGTACGAATTTGGCGTCAACAACATGAAACTCTTCATCCACCATGCATGGTATCAAAAGTGCAGGCCAGTGGAGGCGGTTGTATGGTGTGGGGCATGTTTTACTGATAGGAACTTGAACCCCTGCTGCACGTGGAACAACGTATCAGTGGTCTCCGCTATCGTCAACTGCTTGCTGACTGTGTACACCGCGCTATGTTACACTTTTTCCCGAATGTCGATGGTGCCTTCCAAGATGACAATGCGCCGCGCCATCGGGCACTTGTGCAGGAATGGTTTGAGGAACACAGCTCTGACTTCCAGCATATCGAGTGGCCTCCGAACTCCCCGGCATATCAGGCGTCTGGATACACCAATCACCTCCATACCTGCATTGCTGACCGCATTACCCACAGCTTGGTTAGTCATGCCTCCCAAACGCTTCCGACATCTTGTTGAATCAATGCCACGTCGGATAGCTGCTGTACTGAGGGCAAAAGGAGGACCTACGAAGTATTAGGCAGATGATCATAATTCAGTGATCGCTCAGTGTAAAAAGTAATATCTAAAATCCAAGGAGCGTCAAGTGCCCCCATGTTCACGCACATGCCTCTGTTCACACCCACTCAATATGCATATTTAGATCGCTTATAAACTTTATCGATATATGTTGTTGTTTGTTGTCATTTGGTTCAACTAAGGCCATATTGCTCCTGGGATATGCGGTGGTCATTCCCTGACCTTTCCGCATCCTCCATATTTGGTGGTTACGGGCTCGAACTCGGGTCTAATCAAGAAGCGTGTGCACGCACTGCTGCTCCTGCCCACCTGGCTACGGAGGCGCCACAATATATGTATTTATGTTTTAGAATTGTATGCATACGATATAAAAAAGGTAATAATAACTGCGAATGGGTTTCATTGGATACATATTTACCTCATTCAATAATACTTGAATAAATGTCAATCCACAGAATCATTTCATGGAAAAAATTTCATATGATAATTAAATCTGAATAGTTTTTAGCGTGAATCAATAGCGAAAATCATCATTATTCCTAACTAATAACAATGAATATTTATAAGATTTAGATCTACAACAGTTCACTACAGATACATGCATCCGACTGGGCTAGCCAGGTGGGTAAAGTGCCTGCTTGGCAACCGAAAGGTCGCGGGTTCGAATCCCGCCTCGGGCTTGGATCAGAGTAAAATGCGAAAAATTTGGGAGGTGCATTATGACCACAGAAGCTGATGCGCTAACAAAAAAAAAAAAAAAAAAAAGATACGTGCAGAGAATGCATGTACTAAATTTCAATTTAAATGAAAATTAATATTTCTATCACCAGATGGCGCAAGCTAAACCAGTTACAGTACGTGGGGTTAAACCTCACTAGACCAGTGGTTCCCAAACAGTGCTCCGCGAACTGTTCCCAGGAGATGCGTGGATAATTTTGTAATGACTACTTTGAATTTTATTTATTTCTTTCAACAAAATCTAAATATCGTTACAGACTGAATGTCGTACCCGACATGAGAATTCAGTTGTCTACAATCACTTCCAACTTTAAAGGACTTTGTGAGACGAAAAAAATAACACCATTCTTCATACTAGTAGCCTGTGAGGTACGATTGATTGTATACTCAAATCGTGACACTTTATTATTCAGTTATTTTTGTGTCAATCTGAAAATGGTTGATTGTAAACATATAATAAATCAGTTCTGAGATATGTTTTTAATTTAGGATACCTATCGTCCGGACACCCCATATTTAAGTGAGCTAGGATGTGAGGATCCGTGGTTATTTTTCAAAGCCAAAAGGGGACCGCGAACAAAAAAAAGTTATGGAAACAGTGTTTCCATAACTTTTTTAAACGCTGTGCTAGACTAGTTATGGAAACAGTGTTTCCATAACTAGTCTAGCACAGCGTTTCCGAAACACTGTGCTAGACGAAATTATCAAATACAATGATCACACCTTACGTAATGCCTAGAATATCTACATAATCCTTATCATACTTACTAATATTAAATCTGTTCTTACATATTATTATCGGCTGTAAACTGAAAAGTTAAGTTATTCGAACATATACAGATACAGATATCAGTGGAGTTATGTCAATTTGAGATATGTAAATTGACACTCTGTAATCTGCAGATTGTCAATTCACTACCTGCAATCGACTTGGCACTTGGGACATTTTTCATATAATTTTTTAGAACTTGCAAATTATACAGTACACATTTTAAAAGAATAAGAGAAGTTTACCTCAATATGATAAATAGAACACTTCCGTATGATACTCTCCAGGAAGGAAGGAAAATCTTTTTTTTTTAAAATTTACGTTAAACTTTTTTAAAAATAAATTTTTAATAATTTTTTAATTGTGTTCAATTGATTTTTTAATTGTTTTCAATTTACTTTTTTTTTTTACTGTAATTATTTTGCGTTAATGTTTCATTCGTTTTAATTTCTGGAGAATATCATACGGAAGTATTCTACGTATGATATTGAGGTAAACCTCTTATTCTTCTAAAAAAATTGAAATCAAAGTAGAACGTATTGAGCATCATAAACTGTGCTGCCACTTTATTAGGTACACCCGTGCTGTGCACACAAATGGTTTGTGGCACAACGTTGCAAGTCACATGACCACAGTTGTGGATATAAATGCAGCAGAACAACCTTTCTATTATCAGTTAAGCGTATAAACCGTAGCAAGAATGCGGAAAAGAAGTGATCTAACGGACTTCGAACGTGGCATGGTAATAGGTGCAAGATCTGCTGGACAAAGCATCTCTGAAACGGCAGTTCTCCCGAACTTTTCACGCACCACAGTTTCAAAGGAATATCGAGAATAGTGCAACAAAAAGAAAACATCCTCTCAAAGGGACACCTGTGGAAGAAAATCGCTTGTTGCTGAGAGAGGTCAGAGGACGATGGCTAGAATTGTGCAAGCAACCGACGGGCCACAATGTGGCACATCACGTCAGAATATAACCTTGGTGCACAGAACAGAATATCTCAACGGACCACTAGTCGCACTTTGTCGCGAATGGGCTACAACAGCCGACGGCCACATCGGGTACCTTTATTATCAATGAAGAACAAGAGAGCACGCGTCCTGTAGGCACAGCAACACCAGCACTGGACTATCGATGATTGGAAAACAGTTGCTTGGTCTGACGAGTCGAAGTTCCTGGTGCATCATGTTGATGGAAGGCTCAGAATTTGGCGAAAACAATATGAGTCCATGCACCTGTCATGTCTGACGACTACTATGCAAGGTGGTGGGGGCAGTGTTATGGTGTGGGGAATGTTTTCTTGGCACACGTTGGGTCCATTGATACCCACAGATTCACGTCTGAATGCCACATCGTACCTAAACATCGTTGCTGACCAAGTGCATCCGTTCATGTTGACAGTTTATCCTCAGTCAGATGGTTACTTCCAGCAGGATAATGCGCCGGTGTACAAAGCCCAAATCACTATGGAAAGGTTCCAGGAACATGACAATGACTTTTCTTTGCTGCAGTTGCCCGCTCAGTCCATGGATCTCAATCCTATTGAACCTCTTTGGAATGAGCTAGAAATCCTATTGAACATCTTTGGGATGAGCTGTTCGCTGCAGACCTACACCTCGTCGAATCTCAAGGAACTGCGTGACACACTCATGTCTGTATGGTACTCCATTCCTGCACAACGTTTTCAGCATCTTGTTCAATCCATGCCTAGACGAATTCATGCTGTTTTGAAGGCTAAAGGAGGCTCAACACGCTACTAGGTAGGTGTACCTAATAAAGTGGCAGCGCAGTGTAGCTCTGGTTTATACTATCACAGTACAGATTAAAATAAAAACGTTTGTAACTGTACCAATTTATTAAAGCACACATTTGTGCACTGTATTCTTTACGTTACTATGCATGTTATTAATAAAAGTGAAAAATAAGCAGCTAATTAACTTTTATCAATTAACTAATCTCTCTATACATTACACCATGTGAAGCTCGCATCTATAGTTAGGGTTATTAGGCGCTTCAGCAACATAGGCAATATTGCACCGTATATGTCTGTTAATTGCAAGCGTTCTTTGATTGATTTGCTGTTTCCTGGACGAAAAACCTGAGTATCCGGGAGAAAAAAACCAGAGATCAACTAACTAAGCCACGCTGCGAAAAATACCCACAAAAATTCTGGTGTTATTGACAGGATTTGAACTCAGATTGTTTCCACTAGGTGTGGGGAGGACAGTGATTATACCAATTGTGCTACCCAAGCGGGCCTAACATACAGATAATTACATAACTGTGATATACTTTCTCTCCCGTTTTTGTCCAATTATAGAGTGGGAAGACACTCTAAAACGACTCACTAAAGCAACACAAAAATAGATCAAAGTCCAGAGTAATTAATTTAATTATCTGTTTATACTCCGGGACGACCAAATGGTCAGAGGAGTTATTAAAATGTGTAAGTCTACGTTATGAATAACTGTTGGCCCATTTCTAAGTCCACAACGTTATTAATTAAGATGGCCACGGCAAACCATACCAAACCATAGTGAAAAACAGAACCTTCCAACACTGGCGAGTTGCGCAATCTACGCTGTTTCATCTCGTAAACATGAGGGATTCATTTCCACAGACGCCGAATAAAGAAATCTTCATAACTTCAGGGATTTCTTCAGGAATTTACATCCCAGAGAAATCCCCAGAGTCTGCAGGTACAAGACTCTGGGGATTTCTTATCCCTGGCACAGGCTTTTGAGAAAAGCCTGTGCCACAAGTAGCTGCCAAATACAGAATTGCTAGAACAAGAAACTGTCCGTGACAATGACAACAATGCTGACATCACCCTGATCTTCCAGAGAATGTCAAGTGGTAACTCAAGACGTCAATCACGTGGATGAGGAACTGGGAGTGAATACCCATCCGAATTCAGGAACGGAATATCACATCCTTATCCACTCCCACAAAAACGAATTCATTTATTCTGTTCCGTCTCACATCGCAATCCTTTATTTGAGAACTGTAAACTGGGTAAGCTAGCTTTGTAACTATAATACAGTATGCATCTTCCATACCTACATTCACAGCTGAATTCCAAAGCATTTCAAGAACCTCACCTCCGTATAACAAGAGATTGATCTACCACAGTGTCATATTCCACCTCGAAGGACCCCCAATTTTCCCGATTGGTAGACCTACTCTTGCCAGAAGAGATAAGGATTTGAATGTTACTCGACCACATGAACTCATGACTCCATTAATGCAAATAAGCACAAGCCAAGTTCACAGAATTCTAGCTAAGCCAGCTAACATACCCCACCATATTGCACTAACAATCCAAAGCTTCCAGAATCAGAAGCTTCCTTCAACTATCAAATATAGAGTTATTTGATAGGTGAAGAGTCCTGGAAAGCCAAGAAATTAAGATGCGTTTCCGAATTATTTCGCAGATTTCTACCATAACACTGAGATTACTCACCCGAGCCAATAACTTGGCTCTTAGATCGTTATATTTCTCACAGTTGTATATAATATGCTCCCATGAATCCATTTTACCATAATGGCAACTAGTTGTCTCAGTGATTCTTAAGTCATACAAATCTGCATAAATCAAACCAAGACCAGCTGATAAGAACATAACTTGTAAGTTTGGTGCAAACCATTTAGATTGTATCGATGCTGAATGTTTTATATCGGAAAAAACGTCTAGGTAATCAGCCCTTTATCGCGCGCGCGCACTCTCTCTCTCTCTCTCGCTCTCTCTCTCTCTCTCTCTCTCTCTCTCTCTCTCTCTCTCTCTCTCTCTCTCCCCAGCACATTTGCCAAAAAAATTATCAGAGAATCCCAATTCTTGCCTTTTTTCTCCCAAGATCTGCAAAGATGTCCATTACTACATTCAGAAATGAGCTTGTAATACCATGACACACAGAATAAGTCCCAGATATTTTAACTGCCTTACCGAATGCAGGCTCAACCCATTCACTCTGACAACTGGAAGTCTTCCACTTGACAAATGGCCTTTAAAAACCATTGTCCTTGTTTTAGGTCCTGACTCAGTTAATTTGTAGCCTCCACCACTTACTAAGCTCATGTAAATCTGTTGCATCCATGAATTGACTTCAATAAGCAACACAAGTTCATCAGTGTATGCCATCACCGCTGTATGCTAAAGTCCTTATCCAAGAATCCTTCAGAACTAAGCTCTGCATCAGTGGTACAAATACCAATCCCTGGCCACCTCTCATAGACTCCAACTGATGACTTGACAGTTACTATACAGTGTGTAAAGTAGTTCTTCGCCACTCTAAAGACCTTAGTTAAGCAGTTTGCTAGTTGCAACACTGTCCCATTTAATGGAGTGAAAAGCTCTCTCAAAATCAATAAAGACTAGAACATACTTACTATTTGCCCCTAATAAATGGTTCCACAAAGACAGACATGTATCCTCATTCCCGCGACCTTGAGCGAATCCATACTGCTTGCCAGAATAGCATAGGTTTTTTTCTGTACAATCCATGATCGTTCTCGCAAGTATTCTCTCAAAAGCCTTTCCTAATCCTGGGAGGAAGGACAACAGGTCGATTTGCAACGAGAGGAAAAATCATGCTGCTCTCGGCTGAGACCGACTAATTTAGCTACGCGTGAAAAAGAGCCAGAAATATTCCTTGCGTCATTGATAGGGTTCGAACTCAGGTATTTTCCACTTGGTGTGAAGAGGATGGTGATTATACCAACTGTGCTACCCATGAGGGCTTCTCCTTTAAGTGTTCATATTAATTGCTAACATCCTATACAACACTTTCAGGCATACGCCAGTGTGAGAGTACCCCATTTATAACCATCATACCAATACCTTTTTCTCTTGGATTAGAAATTTTTCCTATTTGCCTCAGCTAGGTCAAGATCGTTTTAACATTATGCATAACCTTCTTAAAACTGGTAATCATTTTGGTATGTTGAATCCATTTGCCTTTTACACTTTTCTATGGTTGAGGTGATTTGCTGCATGACAATGCAGCCCTCGAGGTTGGCATTCCCTCCTTGAGCTAACATCATCTGCTTTCTTGGACCTTTTTTCTAAGCTATCGACTATAAAAGAGCTAGGAGACCTACTTCATTAAGAAATTGGGCTGTCCATTTCTGAGTTGCCAACTACCTGTATATATAACTGCAATACACAATTAACTGGTTCAGTTAATTGTGTATCATTTTCCTCTTAGCATGTTCCAATCTACCCTTTATAGAACTTCTCTGCATTCTGCTTCCTTATGTTACTGTTTCAGTTATTTAACCATGCCCGCACAGAGCAACACCGGACTATTCGCTCTGTTCATCTTCTTCTTTATCATCTTCCTCATCCTCTAGCCCATCCCCTGCATTCATATCTTTGCCTCAGGTACATCTCCAATAGTATCTTCCATATCCTTCAATTGGCCTAGACAGTTCTTAGCTGAAACCACTCTCTCATCCAGTGGCCTTTCAATCCAGCGATCTTGACTTCCCATTACTATGTCTTTACGGTCCCCTAATTCAAAATCTTTCAATCATCCACCTTCTTTATCTAACAACCGTTCCTCTCGTTCTCATCTGTCCCCTCCCCCGCTCCCTTTTTCACTTTTCAGAGTTCTTTTTTTCCCTGGGATCCTTCTTGGCAAGCTCAGGCCTTCTTCCAGGATTCGCCCACGTCAGAGAATTTTCTATTCCCTACTACACCCGGCTTGCCTCCCCAGGGCAGAACACGGGCAACGCGGGGTCCCACTAGAGGCCCTGCAGCTAAATGGCCGGATGAGCAACAGAACAACCCACCCAACACTACACTGCACTACGCATACCAACAATGAAACTCACATTTGCCCTAACAGAATTTGTACTGCGACACAGAGTATACAACCGCGGAGTTGCGAGGGACCCGGTGCAGCTTGGCAATCAACACTACACACTATCCCCTAGTTCTATAAAACAAAGCTCACCAACCACTGTCATCTAATTCTTTGTTTTTTCCAGTAACCAATATTTTATTCTCCTCCAAGTCGATATCCACAGTATTTTCCTTTGACTTATTGTACTGCAACCTTATATCTTCAACTAACGCCGTACATTCATCCATATCCTCTTGTCTTATCATCCAATTGGTTTCCCCTCGTCTGTTTCAGTGTCTTATCCCTCGTTGCTTTTAAACCTGCATCCCTTATTTCCTCATCCATTCTACAATACTGTAAAAAGGAGGATATCACATTATGCAAAGGAACGAGCGTAGCAGGCTGGATTTTCTAGCAATACATAAAAGCAATTATTTGCACTTCCATGAACATAGTACTGTATGAACATAATGCAGAATATAATACTGTAATTCCATCAAGTTGAACTCTAATCCCTGTTTCCTCTTAGATGTTATAAAAATTGAAAACACAGCACCTGTTTCACGAATATTCTGCGATTAACAGAATACACAGATATACTAATAATTTATTATAAATATGTTTATTTAATTGATAACTAAAAACAAGTTTTCAAAAATGCAACTATTTCAATATGAGAGGAGCTTAAATGGTGAATTTCCTTTCTACATTATAATATACACTGGTGTTCAAAGAAAGTGCATCACCTAGGAATTTCACATTTCTAACCCTTTTTCGCGATGGTATGTTACATTAATGACTAGCATCCCAAATAGAAATATAAACAAAAGATATTTATTAATAGTTAAGGCAAAATCTAAGTAATATTTGACAGGTGCTCTCAAAATATTCCAAAATGAGCATTGCAATCTTTATACAACAGTTTTGGTAAACACGACAATTACGGTTGATATGTTATCAGAAGCTCTCGATTTGCTTCAATTTATCATTTTAAATGGAAAACGAAATGAAAAGTTCAACAGATGCAAACTAATATTTAGTTGAACCGCTTCTGGTCCTGATGGCAGCAGCACACCGTCGAGGCATTGACAAGACCAATTTATGAAGATAATCAACTGATAGTTCGTGGTTCCAAACACGAATTATGGCTTCCTCAAGTTCACGAAGGGTCTTTGGTTTCTTTCTGGCAACTGCAGATTTCACACGATGCCAACAATTCTCTATAGGATTCAGGTCTGGCCGGGCTGTTTCATGGGCAGCTAACAGTTGTAATGGACCATTATGCCAACCATTTTTTCACCTGTATCAAATGTAACACATTACTGTCGAATCTCTACTGCAGAAATGAAGCTAAAGTAACTACAGAAGTGCCAACTTACACTTTTCGCCCGATGACAAGGAGCAGAGTCGTCCTGAAAGATGCAGTTACTTAGCAAGTTGAAATGGTCTCTAATGGTTGGCAGCAATTTGCTTTACAATACAGCCAGGTATCCACTGGCATTTACGGAACCTTTTATAAACTGCAGGTGACCTACTGCGCGATACGAAATGCACCCCCATATCATTTGGCTGGCAGGAAATTTCACAGTAGACACCATACAGTCTGAATGGTATTCTTCACCACGTCTACGGCGAATCGTTTGTCTCCCATCAGAGCCATGCAGAAAATAACAGATTTCCACTGCTCGGGAATCCATTTGACATGCTCCTTACACCAAATTAATCGGGTCTTTTTCATTTTTTGTGTAAGGAGGAGCTTCTTAGGACAAATGGCTACAAGTCCATTTTTGAAGAGGCGTCTTCTGATTGTTACTGCACTTGCTACCACTCCTGTATGTTCTTCCCATTCTCTTTTCAGCTCAGAAGAAGAAGCTTTACGGTTTTTACGGCATAACTGCTTCAAAATGCGGTCCTGATTTGGCGTAGAGCCTGGTTTGCGTGCGGTTCCTTTTTTTCTATCAGCAAAACCAGTATTCTTGAGTTTGGAAAGAAATCTACTCACTGTCGACTGATTACAAGACTCTCTACAAGCAATACGACGGGAAGAACATCCTTCCTCACATAAAGCAACGATCGCACTCTTTCTTGGTGGAGTCAACTGCGCGTAATTCGCCATCCTGACACAAGCAAGAAGTGACTGCAACTCTTGCAGAGCGTACTTATATAGCTGAAAGTAACAGCTGATGCAATATTACGTCATCATCTACGCGTGTCAATCTTATACGATGCAATATGTAAGAACTATTGCCATATACTTAATTTTTCAGATGACAATTGCAATTTTCAGGAGTGATGCACTTTGAACACTTTTTTGAACACCAGTGTAGATAATCTATTTCAACGTTTCCAAACTGTGATTCGCGTAGCACGGTACCACCTGCACTATTATTTGCTTAATGTTTTTCTTTAAACCGATGCACTTTAATAGATGAAAATAAAACAATGAAACATGAAAAAATACATTTGAAACAAAATAATATTATTATATTAAAAATGTAAAAAATTAAAATGATAAAAATAAAGAATGAAATACGAATAATAATAAATCTACTCAAAAAATGCATACTTGAAAATGAGTTCCACAGTGAGAAAAACGCAACTTTTTATGATCGGTCAGTAATAAAGGGATATTCGACTCGATGTCGCTTAGTTTAAGAGGATGAGGTTCTACGCCAATAGGACGATTCCGTTATTTGGTTTTGATGTTATCAGCACCGAGAACCCGAACTCACATTATACGTAGTCTGAAAGGGCAAAAAGATATTTAACAGCTTAGGACTGGATACTGAGAATTAATACCTAACCAAAATTATGTGACTTTTGTTAGACATATTTTTGTTTCTCGAAGCCATTTGAAGTTACCCAGAATCTGTTTTGAATGTGTTAAGTTATTCAGTAATGTCCGCAAATATTCGTACTTTTACTATCTAAAATAATCTCGCGTACCACACTTTGGGAAGCAATGACCAATGTAGTAGTAGTAGTAGTAGTGGCATGTGATGCAAGAAAGCAAGTGTATGAGCTTATGCAGCATCAGCCAAAAAAAAAAAAAAAAAATTCACACAACCATTCCCTCTAAATATTTGTCCAGTTCTTCCTTAAATTTATTTAATCTATCAACTTCCACAACAACAGATGGAAGTTTGTTCCAGCAATTAAACACCCGCTGGCTGAAGGCAAATTTCTGCACATCTATTCTACATCTGTCTTTCCTTAATTTGAATTTATGCCCCCTTAGGTTCGTAATCTGAACAAGTGGAAGAATTCCATCAGAATTCAGCGTGCTCAACCCATTCAAGGCCTTATACACCTCAATCAGATCACCACGCGGGTGCCTAGTCTCCAGCCATTCCAATTTGCAGAACTTAAGCCTCTCTTGGTAAGAGGATCCCTTCATTCCCCTCACCAATCTTGTTGCCCTTCTCTGTACACGCTCAAGCAAATCTACATCCTTCCTAAAATGAGGCCTCCAGACCTGTACGCAGTACTCAAGGCGTGGCCTGACCATTGCCTTATACAGAGGGACAATCACCTCCTTTTCCCTGCTAGCAAAATTCCTATATATCAGGAGTGGCCAACTTAATTTGTGATGCGATCTATTTTTTTCCTTCAAAAGGTGCTACGATCTACCATCTCAAAAATTTCATTATACAAATCGAGGGATGACTGTACTGTATATTTAAAATTCGTCGTGATCGACTCGTTGGCCACCCCTGCTATATATCACTGACAAAACCCCATGACCTGCCCTGACAGGTCATGGGGTTTTGTCAATGTGATATGAAATGTGATATGATATGTATGAAAAAAAAAAAAAAAAGTAAGGAAAGAAAGAAAAGAAATAAATAAGTAAATAAATAAATGCTGCTAGAATTCTATCTGTCCCATTTTAATGAACTTTGGAATGGTTTGATAAATCTTTCTTAAAAAAGCAAAATATAAAATTCTATGAATATTTCCTTCCATATCAGTCCGAATTGTGCTAATAATACTTCTATAGCAATAAACTAATACCATCCCTAGTAAATATATCTATGAAAAAAATAAAATAAAAAATACTATCGAAAGATAAAATCAACAGATGTAAAATTTATTGGTGAACAGATTAAAATGTGCTTAACTGAGTAATTGTTAAGTATTGATCAGTAATTATAAGTTTTAAGCGTTTATAAATTTTAAAAACTGTTCTGACAATTGTTGAAAATACTGCTGTAATTTTTGGATGATTAGTTATTACTGTATTTAATATGTACAGAATTGTAATATTTAATACTGGTCTAAATACCCCATAGTTTACCCATAAGTTTAACTACATAAGTAGTGTTAATATTATATAGTTAATTTCAACCCATGACTTGTGCATTTAGTCTTCTAAAAAAGTACAGAATTGTACGTAACACATATTAAATAATATTTATGTAATTATAATCATTTTCGAATTAAAATTATTTTATTTATTATTTTTTGTTATTTTGTTATTGTTATTGCATTTTGTATACTGCCTCTGTCGCTATGGGGAAGCGATTCCTTTTTGCTGCTTACTCATTTTGTATTCTTCATTTAAATTAATTAATACCCAGTTTTAATAACTAACTGGTTATGTATTAGTGCGAAAGCATCAATAATACATAGCCAAATCTGCATGAACAGAATATTATGCCCTAAACGCCTTAACTAACTGGTTTTTAACTAAGAACAAATATTTGCAAGCAGTAATTCTTTTGGCTTTATAAAAATTATCATTACAAAAAAGAATAAAAAACGGAAATCATTTAGTATTAATATACCTATTTGTACTTGTCGTGTTCGGTTAATAAATATTTATGAGTTGGCAGGGAAAAAGAAAATCGTGAAAATGCTGCATATTTATAAAACGCTGTGATTACATGCCCACTCAGTCATTATAAATGTGTAGGGTTAATCGATCGAGGCTAGTATTTAACATCAGCACTTTTTTTTTAAATATCTTTTTAATTGAAATGCGATTTTTTTTTTTTTTTTTTTTCGTTTTCTTTTTTGCATGACTTGCTACGGTTGTAACCTCCAGCGGTCTAAGTAATGAGAGAAGGTGCCATTCGAACGAACAGCCTATAATCCGTCGTTTCATCGCGGGGCATCCATTGGGACCATAAATCACTGGTGTTTAATCGTCTGACAGGACACTGACTAATTGCTCTTCTCTTAGTAGCTAACGACCTGCCGCTACAAAATGACCCTGATCACTGCGCAATGCTCCTTTCCCACATTTGACTGCTACACTTAAGATCTGATGTCACTGTGCGTGACCACACGGTTTAATAGGTGTAGAGAGACCGCTTCTGATCTGCCGAAACTCGCCCGTTCCAAAGGCATCCCCCCACTTTTAGTTAGCCCCGTTTCAAAGGCCGATTATGATGAGCGAAATGGAAGTGGTGGAGCCACCGACTTCCGACTGATCTTCAGACAACAAAGGAATAGAGGATAATGAGGGAGTTCGGTTTTAAAATCTTTTGAAAAAGGTTAAAATGGTTTACTTTGTTTACTTAATTCGTCATTCATGACATACACTTGAAAGAGTAGCGCCTTACTGATCATAATCCAAAACCGCAAAGGTTAGCAGACGCCATTTTTACTTATCGATTTAACCTATGTATATAAAGTGCTTAGCATCATAATACACAGCCATTTCTGAATAAATAGAAAATTTTTAAGGTGGCATCGTTTTAGGTTATATCTCATATTGTGAATACCTTCACAACGAGTTGCCATGATATTGCACTACTTCGAATAAGTAACGCTTCACCTAAGGAGAAGACTAATTTCAGACAGCACCGTTTCAGGGCTATTTGGCCCTTCTTCAGTGAGTGGGTAGGTACCCAAGTGATGCAATGATGGCAAAAACAGTTATGAAGTATAACCCACAATTGTTCGCAGCTTGAGGCTCTAGCCCTAAATGCGCCTTATCGATTTAATTCAACAAATATGTTTGGAATTAGGCTATTTTTGTGTGTGTGAATGACTTTCAATTTACATTCTATACTTCAAAAAATATACAAAATAAACATATAAAAATAAAATATAAGAATATATAGTTATATAAATGAAAAAGGAGAAAGTGACAATGATAAAAGCGTTTCATGGACTAGGCAGGGGCCACTGGTAGTCAGGAAGAACCCAACGACCATAATGAACATAAGTTAAGAGTTAGAAGTGATAGAGTGAACAGATAAAGAAAATGAGTAAAGAGATACACAGAAAAGGCTAAAGGAACGAAAGAAATCATGGCATATATATATATAAATTACATATAAAAATATGTGTTTTGTGTCAGAAGCAGACTTTATACAGTACTGTCATCTTTTCACGCAATATTGGCGGTTGACTCTTGATAAGGACACCAGGGTTGTGCACTATACGACAATATCCTTATCCATTTTCATGTTTTTTTTGTATGTTTTTATATGTAAATTTATACATATACATACTGTGATTTCTTTTGTTCCTTTACTCTTTTCTATAAATTTCTTTACTATTTTTCTGTATTTTTCATTCTATTATTTTATATCTCTTAACTTATATATATGCTGTTGTAGAGTTTCTTTTCAACAAGCAAAATTGTCTTGTTAGAAAGGTACTAGTTAATATATATAAATTTTGCAGAATAAACTATTTTTGCATCTTTTTAATTAATGTGCATTGCCAAGGAAATTTAATTTTTTTAAAGAATTGATTTTTACTTTATATCAAAGAAAATGGAAATAGGTGAATCTGCGAAATAAACCTTTTGCAAACAAAATCCACAAAACTGTCAAGAATGCAAAAAAAAAAAAAAAAAACAACTGAAAATGTATGTCAGTTATTAGCAAAATTTTTTATTTAAAAAAATGTATTAAAAAAGAAAGTGGGGATCAGAGGCTAAGTTTCCAGTACCTTTTCACTTAATTTTTCTTACGGACGACCATATTTTTTCATAAGGGGATTAGTTCTCCTTTCATAGCTTTCCTTGCCATTCTTCCCCTTTTTTTGTGCTTATATTATTCGTTTTTCCACACAACAGTACTAATTTCTGTATTACTTTTATAATCGGTTATAATATTCCGGAATTCAGCTCCGATTATAATCGGAGCTGAATTCCGGAAAGTCATGCGATAATTATCGCGCGGCTTTCTTTTTGTTATACTTTAAATAACTATAAACAATAATAAAACAAAGTTAACAGATTATAATTTTCGAGATTAACAAATTTTTTTAATAAAAAAATAACAAAAAATTAGAACAAAAATATTGCATACAAATTTATTCATACAGAAATAGAGACAGATCCACAAGAGCTTAAAACAACTTTCATTCCTTTGTATTCTTATCTCCGTTTTTATGTGATTACAGAAAATGCTTAAAGAGATTTTCACTTCCTAAACTGGCTTCAACTCATTATGCCCAGTAGGCCGAAAAAAAAAAAAATAATAATAATTACACTATTCTATTCAATATTTTTATGAATTGGCTATAAAACAGCTAATTGATTATATAAGAATAATTTTATGACTATGAACCTAAAACTGCAAATTATTTCTTTAAAAAACTGAGTTCTAGATCTTGAGATGGCCAAATAGGATCCGTGTCTTTCTGCTTACCATCTCATAATCAACACTCCTTGCGAATCTCGATCTCCAGCACTGAAGGCATACGGTAATTGTAAAAAATTAAAAAAACCCACAGCTCACAGAACTTCTTATGATAATGCTGGATGCCTCTCACCATCAGTTATCATCAAAGAGCCCAAACTACATCAGCTATAGTTAGTGCTATGAAAATTGATCTCTGTATGGACGCAGAGGACAAGCAGCAAAGAAAAGATATTCAGGAAATCACACAAGTAAATATGTTTCGGATTAGATCATATATAAATTTGTTTCGGCCATAGAATGAGTTGAAATATCTCTATCTAGCTATAAACAACAGCTGATGAACAGAACAGTAAAAGTGCAAAAAAAATAATAATAAATAAAAAAAAAAATATATATATATATATATATATATATATATAATATATCATAAATATATAATAAATATAATATCATAAATATATAATATATGAAATAAATATCCGTATATAAAACATATAAAATTGATATATTGATCCTGTGTTAAAATTGAGCAGTAACTAGTAAGTAAATATTAAATTTGCATTATTGTAAATGTGCAGTTTTGTAAATTTTAAATATCGGCCGTAGTTCTGGGACAGTAGAGGACGCAGATTTACACATTGCGAAATCGAGCCGGTACGCAGCCACAAAGCACAGCCCACTATAATAAAAAAAGTTACAAGAATTCTTCTGACCTTCTGTTGGCCAGCGTATAAACGAACATGTGTAAGTAATTTTACCATCCATAATATAATGTAAGCTATAGTAGGCAACCGTAATACCAAAATGAAAATTTAACCACCAAAGACCCCATTGGAGCATTTACAGTGTTCACGGTTATAGCAAGGGACAAACAATACGGATTATCAGTATGATGGTTATTATTCACAGAAATTGTGAGTATATTGCCAATGGCTATAATCTCTTCCACCAAGTATCATTACATTGTGGTAAGCCGCATGTTGCCCGCAAAGGCAATTAAAGTATATACAGATGCTGTTTCGCTGATTTCAGCGGGATCTCTTTTGCGTTTGTAACAACTTAAAGGGCTGCAAAGTGCTTTAACTGCTTCAGATCAAAGGGCTAAAAGATTTGTGGTCATTTGGTTATGGACTATGAACCCTTGCGGCATGGGGAAAGAATAACAACACTACAATGGAGAGAAGACTGGGAATGGGGGTTGAAAGTAGTGCAATCTGCCGACAGCGAACCTTTTCCGCGATCCTTACTGATATGACGCCGAGGGCTACAACCCCTCTGAGAGCTGTTGAAGGAGACGGTATTCCCACAACTGTGCGGAAAACAGCACTTCAGAGTGGTGTAAATAGCCGAATTGGCTGTCACCGTAGCAATAGAATCCCGACCATATTAATTAATAGCGCTAAGTGTTGACTAGACGTAGTGGTAATACTCCTACTCCTTCCGGGGATGTAACTTGGAGCCGTAGGGTCTCGGACCATTTATGCATTTAACGAACGGTTAGTGAGTATACGGTCTTTAAATGGGAGCAATTTCCTCTACTTGCATTCTCTCTGATGTGACCCTAGCTATTTACGGTGGTTTGAGGGCAGCGGTATCGGTTTGCTTTACATACTATCGAACTACCTGCTGGGCGGTGGTTAAAGTGAGAACCCTCAGAGACCACAAAGCGTTCCCAACGAAATGTCTTTATTCTTCATTTTTCAATATTTCTAAGAATTCAGAAAGAATATTAGTCTTTACCATTACAAATTTATTATTTTTAATTAACCGATTTTGAAGCACGAGAGACGAGTGATATTTTCATGATTATCTTTGCATTAATGTAATTTTAATTTGAACAGGACAATGACGCCACGATCTGAAAGGAACAATTAGTTTATTAACACTTTAATGTTGAGAAATGCTGCATCCAGAACATCAAATATACTGAACTGGTCTATTATGTAGTTACAAACCGCTTCTGAATAGATTTAGGGATTTTGTTATCAAGTCAGTTCAAAACATTAAATGTAACTGTCTTCAGATAGAAAAGAAGGACCTCAATAATTTAATTTAACGTAACGAGATTTTTCTACTCGCTTTTTCCGCTCTTTTACTCTTACTTTTTTACCTTTAATATAATTTAATCTGATTTTAATAATTAATTCCCACAAAATGAGTTTCAATGGGCATGTCATACATTGTCTAATTATATTTTTAAGTGCATATCAGTCGATATAGTGGGGGAGGGGGCTAGGACAGCAGACCTCCTACCTGGGGCCGCCAAGTGGCGGCCTTAGGTTATCTTGCATCCAAGCCACTGTGGTAATTAATCGAGGCATCCACATGTCGTTCACCTTAACTAAAAGTTTTAAATTTTTTGGCAACGCTATTAAACAAATTTTTCGTGAATATAAACACTGCCTATTGACCAATTCAAAACAATTCCAAGAAAAAAAATAAACAAAAAAAATGATGTAGTCCTGTTGAATTGGCGAATGAGATGTTATGTATATGTTGAATAAACAAAAATATATATTTAATCTTATGTTAATTCATAAATATTAGTATTCCATTTGTGGTCTACTTTTAGCATTGCATTGCTTTCGTTCCGTTTTTAGCGTTCCATTTTTATTTTCGAATTCGAGCACCGATCACAGCTCGTACAGCAGAAGGAATAATCCTACTACTCAATCTTTTCCAGGACAGACTGGGAGCACTAAAAGCACAAATCTTTCCATAAAAATTCATCCCTATTGACAATGCTTATATGGCCATAATATAAAATGTAAGAAGTACTGTACACCTTGAAATGTCACGGCATCCTGGTAGGCCAAAAAGCTCCTGAAATTGTTTAACAAAGAGATTCTTAATTCTTAAGTACGCAATATACATGTAGTGCATTAAGCATTTTGTCTATCCAGTTTAATTCTTTTTCTCTCCTTACATGAGGGAAAGCAGAGCCTTTTTACCTAGAACAATTAGGAGAAAAATTAGCAGGTATAAAGCTAAAATGATAGTACTAATAGCATACCGGGCATCTTCCAAACTTGGCTCACGTACGAGAAGGAAGCAGTTATAATTAAGAGTATCTCAGAAAAAAAGTAATTTGATGGAGCAAGAAATTGTTCTAATCTAATTATGTGATTAAAACTGAAGCGTCTAATGTCAAGCGCAATGTAATTAATAAAACTTTTACTTCATTTTTCTGGAAATGTTACATTTATTTTAAAAAATGTTTTCATACTTTAGCAGCTTTCTACAAGGAGTCGTCTATAACACAAACACTACACAATGACATCAAGTGGTGTGGCTGCCAGAAGTCTTATGATTATTTTCTAAAAGCAATTTTCTTTCTAAATTTTGCGAAAATATTTAAGAGACAGACAGAGTTTTCATATTCATTTGACTGTACGCCATTCCTGTATTTAAGAATATATTTTCTAATAGATAACAATGAAAAGCGCACTGTAATACTGTGAAACTGATTTAAGATATTTATTGAAATGTTACCACCTCAATACATTTTACATCACGGCTGATTTTATAGTTAATTTCTTTTTACTATCTATAAACTTGTATAGTTGATTTCTTTGCTTCGCAATCCTCTGTAGGCCTGAAGAAGAGGTTCGTAGTGACCCCGAAACGTTTCAAAATTGCTTTAAGTGTATATTGAGGCGGGTGGAAAAAAAAAAAAAAAAATTGAGGCGGGTGTAACATTTCAACAAACATCTTCAATCAGTTTTACTTGGTATGCTTTTAATATTATCTATTAGTATGACAAACGATGTTTAGTTTCCTTTTTAGTTAATTAATTAAATATTCCATTTTTTTATTCTTCTTTTTTAAACTTTGCAGCATGTAGAATTTGCGTTGTTGTTTATGGCATAGATCATGGCCAGCTGCCACCACAGAGCATTATGAATTCAAAAACGCTGTTTTAATTTTTCGATTCTTTTTCTCAAGGAATACAGTATATAGTGATTTATATTTTTCAATTTTATTATTCACAGTCTTTTAACCTTAGGCAACGTTTTGCCCAACTGTGAATAATAAAAGCTGAAAAACGCACCGGCTCTGCACAGCCCCTCACCCAAAAAAAAAAAAAAAAAAAAAAAAAAAACACCAGAAAAGGGCCAAAATCGAAATAAAAGGGGAGGGATAGAGGACCCGGGGCAGAGGACCGAGTAACCCCAACATTAATTCTTGTAAAACAAAATTACGCAGTTTATGGGGATACTCCCATAACTGCAGCTTTTAGAAGTAACTGAAACTGAAGCTTTTAGAAGTAAACAAAACTTCAGGGACGCATCCGGCATCTCGCTTGGAATGTCAAAATATCTCAGCGATCTCTAAATTTGTACAACCCTAAAGATTATAATAATTAAAAGTGATATTCTGCATTTTGTGATGTATCAGAAGTTTCAGAATATTAGAAAGCATTCCTAACTACGACATTAAGCGACCCGTATATTAATGACAGCCCACACATGTCGCAGCTAGGATGCTCCCAATATCACAAGGGTGGATGCTGAGGATGGATGCTGAGGCACCAGGATGGATGCTGAGCCATTCTTGTTGCAATGAGCTACAATTTCTGATGTAGGCAAAAGATTCCTGAACACCTGGTACAAGGAAACACGGTCTTACACGGTACTGAAATTCCGTACAATAACTCCTCTGATCCTGTTTAGCCGTCTAGAGTATAAACAGAAAATTTATTTTATCGCTCACATCATAATTCCATTCTCACAGGCTTGCGCTGTTGAAGTTGAACGTCATGGATTCATCGATTGATTCAGTTTACGTGGTGCATCTGCTATCTGTAGATGTTTGTTTGTTTGTTTGTTATTTGGTTTTTAGGAGCATTAGCAACTAAGGCCATATTGCTCCGGGATATACGGTGGTCATTCCATGACCTTTCTGCATTCTCCATATTTGGTGGTGACGGGCTCGAACCCCGGTCTAATCAAGAAGCGTGTGCTACGCACTGCTGCTCCTTCCCACCTGGCTACGGAGGCGCCACTATCTGTAGAGAAAAGACTCAAATCACGAAAGTCTAAATACAGTATTAAATGTATCACTATTACATAAGACATATATAAACACTTGAACTGCCAAAACTGTTTAATAGGGTTTGCTTCCGTTTCTCATTGAGAAAAGGAAGCAAACCCTATTGAACAGTTTTGTTTGTTTTTTTTCGGCCTGCGCAAAAATAAAAAAAAATGAAAACAGACATATGAGATGAAATGTTACTCAACTATTCATCGTGAAATTTTATGGAAGAATTGAGTATCTACGTCCACGGTATTCTGGGAATGAGGAGTGACTTTCATATCCGGGGATAAAGCAAAACACTTATTCAGCAATACAATGTATTGTATTTTAATGCCGTCCAATCCAGCACACTTACTTTAAGCTTCAAATGAGACATAAAATAAACTGTCGTTTTTTTTCGAATTCTCCCTTGTCCACCTTGACAGACATGGACGTTACAGTATAGTTTGATCAGTAGTCGTTATTGTTTTAAAAAAGAAAACAATAATAAGTAAATTAATTAACGTCAAATAATAAGAAATATTCAAAATTTTCATTTTATTTTCTGTAAAGTAAGACAATGTTACTTTACAGGAAATGGTCTTAGCAGATTATTTTAATTAGAATTGACAACAAGAAAACTTTCCCTAACTTTAATTTCTGTTTTGAGAGATAACCGATGATAGGATTCTGGATTCCGCATGGAATCCACAAATGTTGGGAATTATTAAGTAGTTGTAGTGTGTGGGACTTTAATTTACTTACTGTAATATTTTGTACATAATACAATTCATTTAATAACAATAATTTACATAGTTTAATAATTACTCACACTTGACATTAATTCATTTTGAATTTCTATTTTCTGGTTGTCATTTGGTATAGTATTAGTAATACTAACACTACTAAATTTCATTCGTTAAGGAGGAACTTAAAGCATTCTGCTTTAATAAAAGAATAAATAAATAAAATGGAATAAAAGAAGCCATTGTTCCAGTGATTTAGTAAAAGTATACTTTTAAAGAATACAAGACACTTTACTCTAAAAAATAATTGACCTTAAACACAATAATTTAAGACACTATAATGATCTGGTAATTTGAACAGACATTCACATATTACGTGTATTTCACTGTTCATGTAAACAAACAGATGTTTGGTAACAACTACCCTAAAAACATTCGGCACGAAAGCTGGAAATTGCTTTATTCAAATATCTTGAAGCATGCAACCATTCCCGATGCATTGTCATTACTGCTCCCTATAACTGTTAGGAGTACATCACGACGCTGTAAAAAAATTCAAATGTATTTTTTCAAGAAGAAATTTCATAATGAAGCTCTCACAAGATTTTAATCTCCGCAATTATGAACCCATTGCAATACAAACTTGACAAAAGCTCGTTCGTAAGTTAATTAAATAAAATAAATAAAACGTAAAGCCTTATAAACACAACGTTGTTTCTTTGGTACCGAGAGCCCTGTTAGGTGTAAAAACAAATTGAATTTGATTGCTTACTTTTCTTAGCTAGTGATTAGAGGGGCAAAATAGTTACAGATTGTGCTGCTTTATTTGTTCACGACCTGTGATGGCGTTGTTATGCACTCAAAGAAACCATTATAATCTTGCAAGCCCATAGCTATTGCCGCTGATGGAGGTTCTGTGATGGCGGTAACAACTTCTTTGCTCTCATCCAATCGGAAGCGACAAGATAACCATTATCAATCAAGGTGTACAAGCTGCTCGCCAATGACGTTGCAACTTGAGTTATTGGTGGTGATTGAAGTCCCGCCTCTTGTAATGGGCGGGCTAGAAGCGTTTAGTCGAGTAACGTGCGTGTGCGGTGCCCGGGGCGTTTGTTTTCGAGGTGATTTACAGGGGTCTACACTAGTAGGAGCCCAGTACATGTTGTGCACTTGAGGCCAACTTCGCTCTTTCTTACCCTCGCATTCGAGGTCGACCATAAAATTCTTGATCTCTCCCATTTTCCGGTTCGTGTTAACTAGCAAAACTGTTAGTGCACCTCTTCCCATTCTGCTCTGGACATTTCTGCCGTCATTCAGATGCATGCCATGCAGTCTTTACGATTAAACACTGACTTGTGCAACGAAGAAAATAAAACTTGTTCAGATGATCCGATGAAATCGAAATTTGAACCCAGAGGCTTGCCCTACAAAGGACACCTCCCTCAGACAGTGCAAATCGTGGATGAACCTCTTGATTCGGACAAGTCACCGCTGCGGGACGACCTGAAGTGCAAAACTTCCGATCTCCCATCTTCTGACGAAAAATCTCCCGACTGTAAAGATAAAGGAAAGAAAGGTAAGAGTTGTATACATTTTAAGAAACCCTAGCAAGATGTATACTTAGAGCTGTTTCATTACTGCTGAATTTTCTGAAATATCTCGTCTCTTAAAATTCAATAGTAGCTGTTTCGATAATGTCCTAAATTTTCAAAATATAATGAGCATCATTTGTATCAGCTCTACGATAACTTTCTCTAAGCCAGTTAAAGTTTAGCAAACTCTTAAATTATAAAAATGCTCTGGGTAAATATAAATGAGGATTTTTTTTTTTTTTTTTGGAAAAAAAAAACTAACAAAAAAAAAACAAGTCTCTGAACACTGATTGCCATTATATAATTAGTGATTTTTCATGTCCAGGAATCACATTTTATATTTAGGTTTTATGTGGTCACAATAGCTTTGATTCAAATATAGAGTATTCTGAAAATGTCATTAAACAAAATTTTTTTTTTTTTTTTCCACTTTTCTCTGTTCTGTCCATACCGCAGTCATTTCTCCGTGGTGGGCTTTAGCTCTGTTCTCTAAAGTTTGGTTAAATTTCCCAGGTCTATAAAGCATTTAAGATCAATCGTCGGATGCCTATCTGAATTTTGGTAACCTAATTATAACATGAATTGTATGTACTTCGATATCTGATATCTCAAATAAAGACTAAAATATAAAATTCTCTAATGTTAAACCCACTTTAATGGAATTTATGTGAGCCGAAGTTTTAAGGATGAATTTTATTTTTTAGCTGATCCTGTTATATTGTGATGCACATTTTGATGGTTTGTTGTTTGTCAACAAATAACAACACGACAAGCATTAATTTGCATTTGTTTTCGAAATACATTAGATAACTAACTAAATCTTTTTAAAAATGTTTCGAAATTATAAAGTAGCAAATGCTATTTTGGCCTTTCCAAAATTAGGAAAAGCAGGTCTAGGGGAAAAGCTTCATTACTCCTGTTTTGCCTGGAATTATAATTAGAGACCACCAGTAATCTGATAAGAGACTAGTAAGTTCTGAAACAGGGTGTTATAGCAGTCTCGCCCTTTTAAATGTAACTAATAGATTTAAAATTTAATTAAATATTTTAACATATTAACCTTTCGTGATATGATTTGTTTAAATGTAATTCAACATTACAGCAACTCGTAGTGTGAAGGCGAAGTTAATTTCAGCTTTGAGAATTACGACTACTGCATTTACTAGGCAGATTAAATCCAAAAAAAGACTTGAAAATGTGGCTATAATTTTGTAACTAATTTCAGTATTAATAGAAAGAGTTATAACTGGAAATAATCATGAATTTGAATCTTTAATTGTTCTGAATGAATTGGGCATCATTATCACATAAAAGTGATAAATAATTTATGGCAACGAATACTATCATTATAAGCATAAAATTATTTTATGGTTTATGATACGAATGCTCTTAAACATAAATCATACGATAATTTTTAATATACTGTATACAAAAAGGAGAAAAAAATAACAAACGTTCATTATAGTGTTAGACAGTACAACACATAAAACGTTCACGTTGATAGTTTCATCAATGAGTATTATGGTAGAGCATTTCTCCAAATTTTTTAAACAAGGTTTATTCAGAATACTTCTCGATACACAAAGTTAATAGTAAAAATATCCGAATTTGGGGGCCTTTCCGGCGATGAACTACTGTGTCGCTAGGTCAGCACTGCAGAGAGGGCCCGAAGAGTCAAGTGGATTCGATGTCTAGTATAGAATGTTTTTTTTTTCAAGAGCGTAGTAGATCCCTTCAGAAATCATGTGTTAGAGGAGTCCAGAGCTTGTAGTTTTGCTACCAGACCCACACATTACGCTAAATTTTTAGTTTCTGAACAAGTTTCTTCTTCTACTCCGTAATACTTCATAACAACTTTAAATGCATCCCCCCATCCTCATTATTCGCTAGTGGTTTCTCTCGCAATGTCCCCATTCCGACCTATTAAAGCATGATAACATTTTATTTGATCTCAGAATAAAACAACATATCATCGTGACCTGGATAAATAAATACGCGAATTTAGCAGTAATTCACACAATTACATAACGCCATTTTTAAACTTCTTAATCCCCCTTAACAAATCGTAACAACTTCAACCCCCCACTTTCCATTATTACGTCAAGGCATACTCCAAATTATATTATAACAAAACCTTTATACAGCATAGCGCACAGAGAAAAAAAAATTATGTTAAAGTGAACGAGAAGCACTCTTCCTGCGTAAAAATTGAATTTATTCTTCTTTTACAGAATACATGAGTTTAAAAGTGGCTAACAGACGGTAGTAGTAGTAATAGAGGCATGTGATGCAAGAAAGCAAGCTAAGCTTGCTTTCATAGATGCATCTAACTACAACTTCAGTGTACCATAGAAGAATAAAGCGATTATTATGAATAGTTGTACATTATTTTAAGTTGAGATTCAAGGAGATTACTATTAGGCTAGGTGCGCACATGCAATATTTTCTGTTGCAAAACTAAAAAGATGCAACGTACTCCTCCATTCTTGAAGCAACGAAACTGCAGATTATATGAAATGGGACGCACATGTTGAGTATATTCGAGCGCACTGGTGATAAACGGTTGCTCACTGCCTATAGTGGTGTTCCTATCACAAAGCCATGTCTGTTCTAAAAGTTATTTTTAACTTAAAGAAAGTTAATCTCTCAGGTGGAATCAGACTAGCTATAATCAAAAATAAAATAAAATAAAAATAAAAAAATCGGGAAAAAACATGGTTTATTAATAAATGTATTTTGTATCCGATATACAGTATACAGTAAAAGGTTTGCGCTGTTGGGCCGCCATAGCCGAGTGGTCTAGCGAGAGGGTTTACAAGTACAAGTGCCTTGAGTGACCGGGGGTCAAGTCCGTGACTGCTAAATACAGTGCTGCTTCTTGTATTCTCTCTATCTTGTGAACTCCTCTGAACGTGTGGCCGCCCCGGAGTGTAAACAAAAAAAAATATTTTAACAAGCAGCAGCAAATTATCGACGCTGCCGATACTCGTTCGGAAATATATACAGTAGAATGCTTCAAAATTGCACGAAAAAATAGGAGCATATCGTACAGCAACAAATAAGAGAAGTTTCTATTAAGATATGTCTCAAAAGTCTTTATTTCCGAGATCATAACTTACAAGACATAAAAAGAAACCAAAATAAACCTTTGAAAGGAAAACACCTAAAGCAGATCATCAACGTAGTCTTCATTTCGTTCAATGCAGCATTTAACACGATGATTCACGATTCCCTGGTCTATCCTATCGTTTCATGGTTATTCTTAATGGTTCCAGCAGTTTCCAAATTGCGATTTCTCAGTTTGTCTTTCGTGGCAATACGCGTAGAGAAAACCATGGATTTCACGTGGCTCCGAACAAAGTAATATAATGGTGCATGAGGTTGGGTAATCGGGGTGGCCACTATACAGAGCCATTACGACCAGTCCATTGGTCAATGTACTCCATAAGTCAGTCATGGAAAAACTGGAATGGTGCACCATCGTGCATAAACCACATCTTTTGCCGATTTTCAAGGGTATATTTTCCAATAGGTCCTACAATTATTCCGCAGAACATGTACGTATACCATTCCTGAAAACACTGCTGATAAAAAGTAGGGGCAAATAAGATTGTCTCCAAGAACACCACACGAAAACCATATGTTGATGAGTACTAACAATCGTATGTGGAATTTCTTCAGAATGCCTCTAGAGATGAGAATTCCATTTCTTGTGAAACACGATTCATCTGTAATCAGAACGTGGCCGAGAAATTGAGGAGCTGCCGTTGAGCCGTAAAACCTACAACAACAACAACAAATTGAGGGTAATTGGTACATTACAAAATGAGCCACTGACATGTTTCTGCGTTTATTCATATCTTGTGGTAACAATTCTTGTACAGGCCTACTGTGAAATGGATACAATTGCTGTTCGTACAATGTTCTCCATAAGCTGATGAAACATTTCGGTGAGCTGGCATCCCCCCAGTAGATGTGGTAGGTGATACTTCAACTGGAATGCATAAAACTGCTGTTCATGCAACATAAGTAGATGAAAGAATTGCGCGCCCTGCAACCCTTTAGATACTTCAACAGTACGAAGTATTAGCCCTGCAACATTTGCAGTTCGTCGAAATTGCTCCCTACCACCGTTTACTCGTAATGGTTTCAAAGTAACTCTTTCTCCAAGTCGTCTCTGCATAGCTGCAAATGTTTTATGATTTGGTACTCGTCGATGTGGAAATTTTTTGGGCATCTGCGAACAGCAGATACGAAATTCTTATGAACCTCACCATAAATTAAACTCATATCAGTTAACTCAGCAAAAGTAAACAGATGAGTAGCGTCTCCCATAATATCAGTTTAACAAATGCTAAAATGTTGATCCTGCTAGTATGTACTCTACTGCACTGGTTACTCACAACCGAGTAAGTTAAAATCCATTTTACACAGTCACATCGTTAAGACAAAAATCTGAAGATAAAAACATTTTTAGACGTTTTGTACTTTATGATTAGAGTTGAATCTCAAGTAAATAATGACTTTTTGAGACATGTTTATAGGAATTTTGTTTTCTTAATGCCTCTACATTTATTTTGTGCAATTTTGAAACAACTTGTATTTATGAAAAAAATTTCTAGACAGTATCTTAAATCTTCATATTAAATTGGCTCCATGTAAAACTCCCGTACAGTGCCTGCTTTATAAATATACAATCATATGCGCGAAATATTTTAAATAATTAAATACATAATACAAAACGTCACAGTAATAATTTCTGACTATTTACACTCTACTGTCATTTTCACAGATTAAAAAAAAAAAAAAAAAAATCACTGTATGAGGAAAATTGGATACAGATTATTATTATCTAATAGAACCTAATTAAATTTCTGTAGATCTTGTATTTCGCTCCCCTGCTACTGCAGCATACACATAGTATCAGGGAGCGGGATACAGGATAAATACAACACAAAATGTTTTTATTTATTATAAGAATGCAAAATAAATAAAAATATAAAAACTCCAAAAATATATAAAAAAAATAGAAAATAAATAATTGTTTTTGCAACTTTGAGCACTTGGTGCGGTGGGCCTAGCCAGCAGGTACAGGTTTCGGAATAGGAGTTAAGTCAACAGTCTGTTCTTAAAATGAGACGAAATACTTTGGGTGCTCTTAAAATATTGTGATTTTGTGAGGGACTTTGTAAGAAAAATAAGGAAGAAGTTCGTTATTTAAAATGGTGTTATTAAACTTCACATATGAATCTCAGACTCGTGATAATTCTTTGCTGTTCTAAGGTATTCGGCTTTAGTCCAATTAAATTATAGTAATTGGACTAAAGCCGAATTGGACTAAATTATAGTAATCCGATTACTATAATTTAATTGGATCTATGATATTCTTAAATATCATATTTTAGGGCAATTAAATTTTTTACTTTATAATTTACGAAACTTCTCCTTTAAAGGTCTGACTATTATATGTGGACAATTTACATCGAATCAGATTTAAAGGGTAATATGTTAAAAGTCCAGTAATAATATTCAGTGCTTAAATAATGCTCAAAATTCATGGCAAAATTAATAATCGATTGTTGAATTAGCTATTACTTTCATATTGTATTTATTTACGTAACATTCGTGCACATACTCCAGCGCCTACCGAAACACCTTGACATTTTCTCTGCGTCACCACCAGAATTTTAAAGGTTAAACATATTAGCATCGATTAATTAACGTTATTGATTGTTTGTCTTAATTACATAAACGCATCGGTAATCACCTGAGGCCAACACATGAGGCAAATATGACGAAAGTTTATGAAACTACTTAAGAGAAATAATGTGCTACTTTATCCTATTTAAAGTATGTTCTCCTATTGGTGAAAACCGGATGAAGCACTTAGATAGACGGTAAAGTGAATATTGATGATGCTTGAAGGGATACACACGTGGAGGATATAAACTGTGAAAAGGAAAATAGAATTTTTAATGAACTACCCATAATTATGGGAGTGTTTTAGAATGCGCACCAAAAGTGATGGTATACAGCATTAGTATATCGTGTCTGTAAGTTATTATGTATAGTCATGTATTATATGGTTCGTTTTCCTGGTCTGTGAGAAGCAAAACTTGAATTCCCGGGGGGGGGGGGGCATGCAACCCACGCACGGGACAGACTAACTCGGTAAATAAAAAATGCTCTTTTCTGTTCTTTCTGGTCACAAATTCACAAGAATAAGCCGTGGTGATTTCGGACATTAGAGAAAAAAAAGCTCATAAAAACCCAGACATTTTCCATATTATATAGAAGAACAGTGATCATAGCCACTGTACTAACTACGAAGTACATGATTTTGAGGAAGTAGGAATGGCAGGGCGAAACTACTTTTATAGGCGAGACCAGATGAAGAAACTACCCAACCAAATGAAGAAACTAATATCTGAAGAGGAGGAGGAGGATATAGGGAAAACGCCTGGGTTCGAATTATTTCTCAATGTTAGACAGTTTTATAAGCGTTTGTTCTCCAGTGGACGAGTTAACAGAGCTTATTTCTGTGAATTTGGGACCAGAAAAAACAAAAAAGGACATTTTTTACAATTAAGAATAACCTCATTTCATCCAAAATATAAGGTTCAAAATTCTATGGAGTCCGAAGTGGAAAGGCTTAGCTTCGCTATGTAAATTTCATAGCAAAGTTTAGGATGTACAAGTAGTAATAACAAATCAAGTAGGTAACTTGGGCATCATTAAAAATGGACTGCGCTAATGCAGATTAAGCAAATGCTGCTCTCGACATTCCAAAAACTACAATTGCCATTCTCTAGGAAAACTGATTACTAACTTCTTGCCTTGCTCCTACCTCCTCTAACACTAAACTTTATCAGAAAAAGATATTCGTGTAAATCACTGAAATGATATTAAAGTATACAACTTGATAAGATTACTAATGGATAAGATTATAGTATTGCCTTACATATGGGGCCTTTTTTTTTCAAGAAATCTAAATTATTGCTATAATAGTACTAACTTAACATTTAAGCACTACATATTCTCAAATATCTTTCAAAAAGGTCAAATTTTCAAAAATATTTTATTACTAAATTAAAGATATGAATAATATAAACGTAAAAAATAAGGTTCCACTTCAGTGGTTTCTGTTTCTGTTTGAGACATTTAGAATGATAGACGATTTACCTTTATAGATGCAAATCTCGAGGACAAAATCTTGAACAAATACTGTATATTCCGTCGTGGGTATCACAGTTGGTATAATTATCGTCCTCCTCACACTAGATGGAAAAGACCTGAGTTCGAATCCCATCAGCGATGCGCAGAATTTTTATAGATATTTTTCCACAAAGTGGCTGCCTGAGTTGGTCTTAGGCAAGGGTAGCATGGTTTTTGATCCCGGAAACTCGGGTTTTTCGTCCAGCAAACATAATCCACGGAACACACGCAATTTACAGACATATATACGGTGCAATATGGCGTAAGTTGCTGATGCACCTAAAACCCTACAGCAAGCATATATTCAAGAATGCTTTGATAATGTTTAATAAATTTAAGTTGTCACATTGATATAGACCATAACGTTATGATTATTAATTCAGTTTAAGTACTTAAAACAATCCCTTGTGAAATTTTTTTCCGCGACTTTAGAGTGTACAATGAAATGGATCAAAACGGATGACTACGCGGTGGTAACTGGAGCAGTAGCCCTATGTAATTTGATACCTCCCTCAGGCTTTTCCTTTTTACGAAATTTCAGTGTGACTCTGAGCAGGGTCGTAGAGTGTCAGCAAGGGCCCAGGACAAACAGCCTCACCTGGACCATCCCTCCCCTTCAAATCCGGGCCCCGAAGTAACTGACTCACCTGTCCTCCCTTCTCGACGTCCCTGTACATAGCAGATAATACTATTAGCGTAATGAAAAGATTCAGATGGAACTTTGTAAAAACAGTTGTACTATCAGTTCTGGATGAGAGGAAGTACTAATTGATAACTTGTCACCATCAATCAGCATGCATAATTTTTATACCCCAACTTCGGAAAATGCATTCTTTCAGATGTCTAGTGATTAACAACAATTAATTCTCTGAAATATGACGGAGAAGTAAACTTTCCGACAGTCGAGAGCCGTATATTTAATCTAGCACTCGACAGAATCATAAATAGAAAACAAATATTTAATACACAAAGTAACTAAGTCGTTAAATTCTCCAGTTTATACACTTTATCTCGATTTGGTACGAAGTTCTATTAATATTATCTTATTCCGTCAAAATTCCAAATATCTTCATCTTTTATTTGAATAAAGAGTTAAGAATGGATCAAACTTTTAACTTCCATTTTAGAGAAAAAGAGAGAATTAGCCAAATAAATTCAAGAATTTATAATTTAAAATGACAATTATTGTGTTCATTGCTGAGAGAGCAAAAATGCGATATGGAGATTACAAATAAATGAATTTATTCTCAAGACGGAAAATGAATTTTTATATGTTCACCGCAACTGCATTCACATTTAGTTATTAAGGGAAGTTTGATTTTCTGCGCCACAATTCATTTTTCGTGGCAGCTTAAGGGTTTAAACTCGTAAAATCTTTACATTTTGAAATTCTTATAATTCTTCTAATAATAAGTGTGTGATCTAGTATGCATCTTAGCGGAATTCATACACAATTTTGATATTCAAGAGAGAAATAATAATGAGTAATTTAAGTTGCGCAATGTTACTACGAAGCTAAATTGCACGGTTGATTTTGGGATACTCCCCTCGACTTCCTCGACGAAAGCTGTCGAGGAAGTAGAGGGAACACCCGGATATTCCCGTTTTGCACAACCTTGGAGATCGTCTGGACTATTTTTAATCCTTCGGTGAAAAGAATCTAAATCCCTCCTTTATTTTCATGGTATCCTTGGGAAATAGAGTACGTATTTGCAATTTACAGTCGAAAGTAAACTCAAATTTCAGGAATGTTAAGGAGTCAAGATACTGTATAATGATCTCAGAGAAGCATTTGTTAGAATATGCTACAGAGGTTAACAGAAGGCAGAGCTTCATAAGAGAATATTATATATTTGGTATAATTAAAAAGGCTGCATGTGAGTCTACCAAAACATTATGGATGTTAATGAGGGCGTCTTTAGACTCCTGGAAGCTCCCCCTGGGCTGAAGAAGTACTAATATTTTTCCAATCCACAAAGGTGATGGAATGGGAAGACTTTGACAACCAGTGTGTTTGACTTCTGTGATAGGAAAAGATCGTGCAGTCTATTTTTAATGCGATTCAGGACTATAACGACAAGAATGGCATCTTAGTGCAACACATCACAGTGCGTTCTTTAAGGGGAAGTCATGCCTGAGCAGTCTGGTTTAGTTTTATGCAGGACAATTCTGACTTTATATGCCTAGACTTTAGTGAAGCTTTTTGATACCGTCCCTCATCGAAGAATACTAGGTAAACTGGAAGAAGTTGGAATTACTGATAAGATCCCATGCCGGATCGCAGGCTGACTAAACAATAAGACACAGAATATTGTCATAAACAGTCGGTCTTCAGGTAGACCATTGGAGCATGTGAGGTTGCTCAGGAATCGGTGTTAGATCCCCTCCTATTTCTAATTTCCATAAATTATATTGACGAGGGTATCAAAGAAGCCGATGATTTGAAGGTGACAAGGGTAGTTAGCAATCACAAGCAGGCCATGTTGCACATATATTTCAGACATTAGGGTTCATCATGAAGAACTCTAATACATTAAAAAACTAATAATTAACAAATTAAAAATAATACGTATGTGTAAATTAAATAAATGTGAAAAAATTAACTGACCATTTGCACAGCCTTTGAGATCCTTTCGTAGAACTCCAGAGTTCTACGAAAGAATCGCACAGGATGTTTCCTTTGAAAATCACTGCTCCAGACTATTATTGAATCTTGGATATTTGTCAATCTGTTTAAAATATTGGCAGTGTATATCAAAAACGTTTATCCGATTTTTTGTCCCTGTTTCATAAAAAAAAAATAAAGATTGTGAAATCGTTCTCTCTCTCTCTCTCTCTTTAAAATGCGAGTTACTGATATATAGTGCTATACTCTGAGTGGAAAGTGAGTGGTGTAAGTGGTCGCGGACCTACAAGTCTGAGAAACACTAAATAAATAAATTTTCTGTTTATACTCCGGGACGACCACATGGTCAGAGGAGTTCACAAGGTAGAGAGAATACAAGAAACAGCACCGTATTCAGCAGTCACGGGCTTGAACCGGGTCACACAAGGCACGTGTACTTATTCACCCGTGCAATTGACCACTCGGCTACGGCGACCACTACATCAGAGGCTTCTTGGATTGACAGCAGTTGTTAATACAACAGCTCTTATGGAAGAAGCAGACAGGCTACATGCATTTTCTTTTTCTGCATTGTGTATATAGTCATGGGTCTATATTTATGACAGCTAAGTTAAAGAGCGCACTGAATTTTTCTAGGCCTAAAAAGGACATCGCAAAGTTTTATCTCAAACCAATTTTAGAGAAATAATGCAATACACTTCGCACTAATTTACTAGCTCTGCACACATCACCACCAAAACTATGTCAGTTGTTATGAGAAACACTCACATGCCAAGTGAAGTGTTTTCTTCTTCAAACGGTCATGGCGAAACTGTTCTAGCTTTAGTTTAAGCGTGACCAGTTCTTAGCTTGTTATATTTAAGATTAAAAACATTAAACACACAACTGCTGTCGTTGGTAGCAGCTGGAATAATGGAGGAACAGCATGCAAGTATTCTAGAGGAAGGTCACGTAATTAGAACTACATTCAGATAAACGATGACTGTTCTTTTGAGATGTTGCAAATACATCCATTCGATTCTAGGATTGCCACAAGTGACAAAAGTTCGAGAACATCTATTCTAGAAAATACAGTGGGTTGTCCTGGCGAAGCACATCTCTCTCCACTTTTCTAGTGAAAAGTTTCCTAATACGGTAGGTAGGAAGCACGTGGCATTTTGTACTCTCAGGCAAAATTATGGATGACATCCCAGAATTCAGAGCCGAATTAGAGAACTGAATTTTTATCTATTTAGGTAAAAAAGGATGATATGCCACTGAAGTATTTCTTTCATTTTTATGTGGAACTGAAAAATTAGGTTCTTTAAATCATTTTTATACCTATACGATATTTACATTTTCATTGATTTAAGTAATATGCCATATAATATTCTGATGCCATTATCTACTAGAAAATCGTTTTAGCAATGTGAAGCATGTTCTTCTGCATCAGCATAACGTTTGTTGAATTTTCAATTTTTGATTGGAACGGATTTCATTCAACATTCCAAAACAACTCGGACTGAGCAAAAGTCTATTTGTGAAAGTGGTGCCGCAAGTTTTGTTACACTGTATGTTTTGTAATTTTTATTTTATATCTTGATGTGTTGTAGTACAACGCAGATCCAACTTTCTGCCGTTCCATATTGACAAACACTGATTTGACAAACACCAGTGATTTCTCAGAATGTACGCGTAATGTGGTATCGGCACGCCGCAACAATGTTAAATGGAGATAGGTAATTATAGGAAACGCCAATCAATTGAGATTTCTGAAAAGATTTTAAATACCCTGCCATAATACCAATGTCAAAGCCAATTTACTCGTAATGTGATTCGCTACCCATTCTTTCTGCTGACCTTTGGCAGATAAAGAATTGAAAGCTGCCGCAAAACTTATTTTTATACTATTAGAAGGAATCCCTCCCCACATCCATCAGCATCTGCTGGTTACCGTTACAATTGACAGAGTAGTATTAGCATCTTGGAGCCTTACTGCTTTTTCCGATGAAAACGAATCGAAGTTTTATTTCCACTATTATCTGTCTTCTTCATCGGCGTTTTCCGGACCACTGCAGAACCACAAACATCCTTCTATACGGAAGGGATATTGGTCATAAGTCTCCACTCTGACTAGACTAGTTGGGGACTGTTTTTTTTTTTTTTTTTTTTTGTGTTTTTCATTTCCCCCCCATGAATACGGAGTCTATTCAGGGACTGGGTAAAAAAAAAAAAAAAACAGAATTCCTCACGAAAATACCCACTTTCCCGCGTCTGAGATCAGTTAACTCAGTCCAGAACGAAAAGGTGAAAAGTAACGCAACCACTACTGTCACTGGAGGTCTAGGCCAGATTTTCGACGGTATAATGGTGCAGTTTCTCCAGGGCCCCAAGGAACAATACAATCGCTATTTCCCCAAGGTCCCAGCCTACCTAAATCCAGCAAATTGTTGATGATTGTTAATATCTTATACATTTACAAAAATTCCATAGGAACTAATGAAAAACGTATAAGACACTAACAATATTACCAATTCATGAGCTTTATTTTGGAATTCATAAATCCCAAAATAAAGTTCGGCTTGACTATTTCATTCTATGATATTACCGATCAACTGTAAATGACAAACTTTAGCCAAAAATAAGAAAGGTGTGCTCATGATGGATTACTTTCACCTGGGATTCTTCCTTTCGAAATTTCCCCTGCAAAAATTTCCAAAAGGTGAATGATTTGTTGCATTTACAGCGAAAAGTCTTCTTTGTTACTTGGATTAACCCAAATAAAACTTTGGTTGCTTGTCTAAAGCCTATCCTGAATATATTAATATTTCCTCCTCCCCATCTTTCAAATATACATTTAGTCGTCCCCTATACTTTAAATGTTCCCTCTGCGCACCTTTAAGCATCGAATCGCGTAGTAAAAATGCAACGCATAGCCATGAATAGGCCGCTGTCATAATTCCCCGAGGAAGTAATAAATCACAGTTGATTACTTTTGAATTCTTGAGGAAAGAAAAGGCAGCTCTAATAGTTTTAATGAGACATTTCAGTTATTATTATTATTTTTTCTTTTCGTGTAGGTTAAGGTTGATAGCAAAACAATAGGATTAATTTATATATTTTTCGCTGCTGCTTCGCTGAATAATGTATTGTGCTTAGCAGTCACTAGAGGTCAATAGACAGTTAAATTCCTTACCAGTAGCAGTTAAAGATATGGCGTGGGGAGGAATGCCAAGGCATTACCCAAGAAACAGAAAACATTAAAAAGATAATGTTAAACGTTAACTTTTTGTCTACTTATCAGCATTTTAATTACTAAATAAATTAAAATGTACTAAGCACGTTAATACACCATCAGCTTACGCAAAAGTGTATGTCTTATTTAGAGGAGAATATCTAATAAAAATTAATTAAAATGCAAAATGAATTATTTATAAATTGTGCAAAGTCATTACGATTAGACAACAATGCACTTCGATTCAATCTGTCTTTCTGATTTAAAAAAAAAAAAAAAAGGATTATTGGCAGGGAATCACTAGCACAGACGATGTGGGTCCATCACAAAATGTTTGCTCTCGTGGTAGCACAGTTGGTAGAATTGCCGTCCTCCCCACATCGGCTAGAAAAGATCTGAGTTCGAGACTCGCCAATGACAGGAGGAATTTTTATGGGCCTTTCTCACAACGTGGCCGAGTTAGTCGGCCTCAGGCGAGGGTAACATGGTTTTCCCCCAGTTTTTCGTCCACCAAACAGAAAATCGACCTCAGAACACGCAATTTACAAACGCAGAGCAACATGGCTTTAATCGCTGATGCTCCTAAAACCCTACAACAACACAAAATATTTTACGAAATCAAAGGAGATATTACCGTACCGTTATCGAAACAATAATAGAGAATGTTCAATACAAAAATCGCAATCAAGATCATATATATATATATATATATATATTTTTTTTTTTTTTTAAATTTAAATTTTTAAATTTAAATAGACAGTTCATAATACGTATAAAATATAATTATAAAAATAATAATAATAAATAAATAAAGAGGTGCAAAGGACCTTTAGTTTTATTAGTTGGTTGGGGCAGTATGCACTGGTGAATTCACTTCGGTGCCTCGTGTGTAAATGCAGTCTAATAAGGTATTACATCTTGTAGTTCACAGCTAACCACATTTAGTAAATCAGTGCATCGAATCAAGAAGGTAATTTTACGAGTGTAAAATATTCAAAACAGACAAATTCTGTGTACAGCAGAATTTCTTAATCTTCTGGCTTTGGCTATTTGTTTTTGAGGGAAGCGAAATCAAAACCAGTTTCGAGATGCACCTTACTAGTCATAATAAGCTTGATTTCCTTCTTCATATAAAATATTCCATGTTTTTGATTTATTTGGCACTTCACAATACCATTAAGACGAAACTTTAGAGATGAAAAAAAAAAAAAAAGCATCGGGTGTGAAGAAATCAAACATCCCGAATTCAAAATAGTGCTGTGAAATGTGCTATGCCCTGAATAAGATCTCCTTGCTTGAATTAGCGTTTCAGTGCACATAAAATTAAAAAGAACTTAAAAAATCGAAATTATGTGGTTGGTATACAACGTAGAATTTATAAATTCCTCACTGCAATCACATTATGAATATATAGTACAGTATAAGCTTTTCTGTTCATACTCCAGGAAGGTCATAGATGATTAGAGGAGTTTGCAAGGTGGAACTTACAAGAACAGTATTGTATTCTTTGATTCACGTAAATTAATCACAGCAATTAAGAGCTCTTGTTTGATAATTAGGTTTAAAATATAAATTGTCAAGTTCAAGTCAAACTATTACCAAATTTTATTTTAACAAGAGCAGATCGAGAATTGTAAGTGTATTTTAGACATTACTTTAAGCATCGTTGTGGTTTGTCGTAAGTGAAATAACTAGCAACTGAAAGTGAAATCGCTGAATAAGAGATATTTGAAATTTTGTTGACCAAATTCTCAATTTAAAACTGACAACTCGTTTTTGAAATTCTGCGCTTTTAGGAAATCTCTACGAGGTCTAAAGATGCTGCATAAATAAATGCTATTAAACGCCTAACAGTGTGATAAAGCGGAATTGCTTGTGTGAGCTTTTTCCTTGGTTTTGACCAAATTCCCAATGAAACTCGTGTACGGAGATATTCTGAATTTTGCGCACCTATGTAGAGGAAAAGAAAGTGAATTCATATATCTCCAGTCACGTGATTCGTAGGCACAGTAGGATACCAGTCCTGCGGACGCCACGCGCCAGCCGTCCTGCACAGTGTATGAGTTGACGCACTGGCAAAGTGGGATGTCAGCCCCTGTCAAATAACCCACACCTCTCCGCTGTCATAGTCGTCTTCAGATGTCCTGCAAGGGAACACTTGTTTAGAATAAACCTTAACATATCCATTCAAAGGAGCTCACCCTTCCTGTGGAGATAATCTAAAAGATAAAAGTGAGAATTTTCTTCTTGCAGGGTGGATATACGGCTTTCAAAATTTACAGTGCACGTTTCTGAATGAATGGTTTCAGCAGCTCACGGGGGCTGCTGAAAACATCGTTTATCGGAAGTTAGTAGTTATATTTTCCCTTAGTGCAAATTTAGCCATAACGAAGGGGTGTGCTCTTTGCACTGCAGAAACGTACTGCTTTCTTGAGGAATCAGGCTGTAATTATCCTTTTTAATTGTAGGAAACTTAAGGAGAATACATACTAAGTTAGGACTATTGGTAAAGTCTCGAAACGAAAGTGAAAATCTGAACAATAAAATAAAAATTAAAAAATTAAATTAACAGCCAAAAAACACGAAGAATAGACACTTCTACATTTAAAAGTGATAGCATAACCGATCATTTAAGAAATGTAAGCTGCATTGTGTGTCACCTTGTATTTCTTACGTGATCGATTATACTATAAGGAAGACGTCGCATAGCTAGGGGCGGTTTAATGCGGGTGACTAGGCGACAACCGTCTCCGGGCTAAAAGCGTTTGCAGATGGGGTCAAAAATTGTTGGGAGCCGCTGGGACCACTACAGCCATTCCGTCACTGCATTGCATAATAGGATAGACATAGCAAGTAAATAAAATGGGGTTTAATCAACGACAAATACGAGATTAAGAGGAATGTGCTTCCCACGTTATCACTGTGTACCTTATTTCATGCTATATGGAATGGTGGATAAAGCGTTCATTGAACGAACGCTTCATCCACCCACTCCTAAGGTTTTGCCATAACGATAATGCATGAACATGCTTTACCATGCTTTTAATGCATGAAAATGCTTTTGGAGTGAGTATCTTGGATGGGGAGAAATAGCGTTCGTTCAATGAACACTTTGAACTATTATAATTATAATAGTTATAATTATATATGAAGAATATTATAATATAATAACCCAGCTACCAGAAAGATTTCTCCCTGGTAGGTGGGTTCTCTGGTAAGCTTGCCCGGAGATATTTATAAGCCAAATCTTCAATTCATGTAGAATCTTGGAAGAATTTTCTTTAAGGAAAACAGAATACTGGAGAATAGAAGTATTAATGAGGAGTATGCCTGAAGTGGCTTAGTGGACTATAAACAACAGAACATACATGATTACCAGCATGAACACGGTTATTAATATCATTGATCAGTTCAATGAGCAGGCTCTTATCAATTAATGAATATTCTGTTTATACACTGGCCCGACCACGTAGATCAGAAGAATTTACAACTAACAATTGATAATACAATCATTAACCGTATTTAGCAGTCACTTGACTCGAACTATAGTTACTCAAACGCGTGTATTACTGCACTCCTGCGCTTGACTATTCGATTACGGTCAGCTTGTAGTAATTGTATAACAGTTTCTCGAGGCTTTGTCTTGTTTGAGGGAGGCTTCACATGCAAAAATTCTGCTATTTCTTCGGAAGTCACATTATAGAGTCTAGACGTTATCTACAGTAAAACATTTTTCTGTAAAGAAGAATAGGTCCTGTATTAAACGCGACTGAGAGTTAAATGATTCTTCTCACGCCTCTTATTACATCATACAAACATCGGAGTGTATAATTTTTGTTTTAAGCAAAAAAAAAAAAAAAAAGTATTTATAAACAGTCAGTTAACGGAAAGAGTTGATGCACTTGAATTTGTTGGATTCTGCCCACTCTTCCAACCTTTTCTAATTATTTCCCAACTTGTGTAGATAGTCATCTCCTTTTTTTTGTTCCTTTTTCTTTCTGAATTAGACAAGAGGCGGACAGAGTTCTGTGTAGCATCACTTCAAGTCTCCCTGAAAGCGGGATATGTCCACTCCCAATGGAACCCATTAGGAAACATTAGCGATAGGATATTCGATCCTTAAAGCGGGTGGCTTGTTTAGTGTGGCCACTAGACAAGCAGACGACTAGCTACTAGAAACTAGTGCTGTATTGTGATGCCACCAAAAATTAAACTTGTGCTTAGTTGGGTTAGTTAATATAAACAGTCGAAATAAGAGTTCGAAGACAGGAACACACACACACACACACACACACACACACACACACACACACACACACACACACACACACACACACACACACACGTACAGTATATACGCATGCAGGCAACCAAACCATGCATACAGTGTGTTAACACGCTTTTCCCCTTTTCTAAACACTGGTAGCCTAATTTAAATTGCGGCGCCTCCGTAGCCAGGAGCAGCAGTGCGTAGCACACGCTTCTTGATTAGACCGGGGTTCGAGCCCGTCACCACCAAATACGGAGGATGCGGAAAGGTCAGGAATGACCACCGCCTATCCCTGGAGAAATATGGCCTTAGTTGCTATTGCTCCTAAAAAAAAACCAAACCTAATTTAAAATACGAAAATTAAGCTACAATGAAGGCAATTTATATTTTGTAACCATTTTGTAACCACTTTTATACAATACGAAAAAAATCTTCGTATTGTGTAAAAGTTATATATTCGCGCATATGTTTTAAATTTCTGTCAAAACACAGGATATCAAGTTATACTATTTTGAACTAGATACTATATGCTAAAAATATTGCGACCGAAAGAACTGATATGCAACTGTTGCCAAGAAAAAAAGACCTTTACAAGCAGATGTTTTTCATGACAGAAAGAGAAAATACATGCAGCTGTTACTAAGGTAATTAAGATACATACTTTTTATCCTGTCAAATAACTGCAGTGCTAATTTGTCTAGTTGATTACACTGGACAGTTGTAATGAGGTTAATCTTCGTTTTGAAACTGAATATATATATATATATATATATATATATATACACCAGGTGTGGCAATAAAGTTTCGCACTGGTGCTGTTGCGGTCATGTTCCATGAGTTTGGAAATAAATGGAAGTGGTATTTTGTAGTTAAAATATCCTCTATAAAGAGGGTGATATAAAGATTGTCCAGTACGCTGGCAGATTGCAAACAACAACCAGTTTCGTTAGTAGCGTTAACGTCCCATATCACGAATTTGCAACGAAGCAACGAACGAATAGTAAATTATGTAAAATTTTGCTTTAAACCGAAAAATGTACAAGAAAGGTATGAAAGGTTAAAAATTGTTTACGGTGATGAAACGTTAAAAAGTCTTACCAGTACGTTTGAATGGTATAAGCGGTTCAAAGCTGGACGCGAGGCTGTTCGCAAATGACCCAAGAAGTCGGCGTCCGTCTGCCTCTTAAAACGAGGGCAGAGTTGCAAATGTTCGAGAAATTGTGGCAAGAGATCGTCCTTTGACGTTCAGAATGATGACTGATAAATTGAATATGAATAAAGAGACAATTCATCTGATTAAACATGAAGATTTAGGGAAAAGGAAAGTCTATGAAAAATTTGTGCCGCATGGATGAGCAAAAGCAACGAAGAGTGTCATGATGCGAAGACTTCGTCCAGGCTTGTCAAGGCAATCCTAATTCATTCTACTGTATTACGAAGCGTCAGATCACGCAGTGGATTTCAAAATCATCACCAAGGCCCAAAAATTTTCGTTTACATAAGTCCAGGATCAGAACGATGCTGATCATGTTTTTCAACAAACAGGGTGTGGTTCACAAGGAATTTGTACCTGAAGTGTACAGAGTCAATGCTGCGTACTATGTACAGGTTCTACAAGGACGATGGCAACCTCAATTTAGAGACAAAGGCAGCTGCTTCTTTTGCACGAAAATACCCTCGCCCATTCCACGCTTGTTGTGAAAACATTTGACGAAACATGGCACTTTACAGATAACCATCCACCCAACTCTGCCGATTTATCACCATCGAACTTCTTCCTCTTTCCCAAAGTGAAAACTGCCCTCAAAGGTAAAAAGATTTTTTCAGGATGTTGCGAACATAAAGAAAAACGTAACTGTCGAATTGAACATCATCTCTTTGGATGCCTTCGCTGACTCTTTTCAGAAACTTTTGGCAGTGTAATAAGTTCGATCAGCTGGTGATTACTTTGAATAAAAATAAAACCATTTTCGAGCTACTTAACTGTCTGTTCTTTTTATTGTATCAGTCCGGGAACTTTATTGCCGCACCTTTATTGTGCGTGTATATATATACATATATATATATATTTATTTATTTTTATTATTTATTTATTTATTTATTTTTTTTTTTTTTGCTTTCTGGGAAATCTGAGTGCATCATCAAGTGATAGCTTGTTTTGTCTTCCTTATAGATGCTGCTCAAGATGTGAACACGATCCGTCGGTACCGAACGGCATTCACCCGCGAACAGTTAGGCAGACTGGAGAAGGAATTTTGCAGGGAAAATTACGTGTCACGGCCACGACGGTGCGAACTCGCAGCCGCCCTTAATCTCCCCGAGAGTACAATAAAGGTAAGAGTTTTCTCGTAAACGTGAAAAACTTGTTAACCCTTTTTCTTTAACGATTGCTGTCTTTACAATCAGTCTTTATGATCTCACTAATTATAACACACAGAAGCGCCCAGCAAGGGCCTTTTCACCGTAAATTTTCTAGACGTTAATAGGGAAAGTGTTATCTTTTGTTTTGTTCTTCCTTTGACCTCTCCCAATTCGACTTTGGCATCCTTTTTTATTCCTTTTTTTTTTATGTGTGATTTTGTTTATTTACAAGGCTTAAAATTTAGCCTCGTCTCTAAAATATTTCACTGGAAAATATTCTCAGCGTCTACACATTGGAAAATACTAACGATCCGTTACGTTGGTTAAGAGGTAAATTGTACGAGCATATGTTCCAGGTGACCTCGTTTTGTAAAGATATTAGTAATGTTCACAATTCATTGTCTATACGTCTCAAGTAAAATTAAATTATATTCGAGCTAATTTTGGATGAGCTAAATTTGAAATGCATCCACAATTATGGGAATTCTGGAATTGGACCAGAATCCTAGCTAATCATTTCTGTGAGAAGATTGAATATTACGCCCTTTAATCTTTAGCTGAATAGATGCTGTTTTCTTCGTCTAGGGCATTCGGAGGTCAGTATATCGTGCCTGTAACTTGTGTGTATTCTATGATCGGTTTGTGGGATGAAAAACCGGAGTTTTCGGGAAGGAAGGGCAATGCAACTGTTGTCCGAAACTGAATAGCTTAGCCACGACGTGAAAAAAAACAAAAAAACAAAAAAAAAAAAAAAAAAAAAGCTCATAAAAGTTCCTCTCGTCGGAATTCGGACACAAGCCCTACCTGAATGGTGTGAGAGAACAGAGATTATAACTACGGTGCTAGTTGAAAGAGAGCCAAGAAGGTGCAAACATTTATCTGTACCTTGTTCCTAGGTTTCGGTCGTATCGCCCCTTCTAACTGGGCTCATAACATAATGCACTAATATGTTGAACAGACTTTTTTACTTAGGGTGTTGTGTGAAAGGCATAATGTGGGATGTTAGCAGTAAATCAAAATTGCATAACACAAACAGTTATACACTACGTTTATTTATATACAAAGGGTACTAGGAAAGTTTTGCAATACAGCTTTGTTTGTTTATTTAATTTTTTCAAAGTAATTTCCTCTACATTCAATACACCTCTCCATCCTCCGAAACCAATCTTTAAACCAGTTCTGCCAAGTTTCACTAGGGAGTAAAGCACACTCGTTGTCCCAAGCCCGTAGAAGGTCCTCATCACTGGAAAACCGCCTCCCTTTTAGCTTCATTTTCACATGCGGGAACAGTACAAAGTCGCAGGGAGCAAGGTCTGGACTGTAGGGAGGGTGCTCGAGAAGTTTCAGTCCTGTTGTGTTCAAATATTCGGTGCAGGCTTTGGCGCGGTGAGCTGCAGCATTATCGTGATGGAGGTACCAGGTGTCCATTCTTGACTTTGGCCGCAGGTTCTTCATAGATCCAATGACTTTAGGCAGGCATTGTTCAGTATACCACTTAGCTGTGACTGTCTTCTGCGTGTCCAAAACGACACGTTCCACAATTCCACTCGATTTGAAAAATACAGCTATCATTTTCTTCTTTACAGATCGGGATTTTCTGACAATTACGGGTGTGTCGTCATCATCAAAGACCCAAACTTTGTTTTGAGCCTTGGTCGGCAGATCGTAATAGTACAGCCAAGTCTCGTCACCTGTCACGATGTTGTTCACATACCGAGATTGTCCCTTATCAAACTTTTTTAACATCTCCCGGCACCAAGTCACACGTCGTGTCATCTGCTCTTCAGTCAGTTGATGTGGCACCCAGAGAGAACAAAGTTTCTTCACGTGCAAAGGATCTTGCAGAATCGAACGATTTGCTGGTGCATTTAGGGCCAAAGTATCCTCTATCTGTTGGTAGGTCACTCGCCTGTTTTCGTCAAGCATTTTCCTCACAGCAGTAACGTTTTCCTCCGTAACTGACGTTCGTGGCCTTCCCGGCCTCTCAGAATCCTCCAGAGTGAAATTTCCCCTTTGGAATTCTCTATACCACCTGAATATCGTTGTACGATGTGGACAATCATCATCTAGTGCAAGAGTCATTTCTTCTAAGCACTGGTCTATGGTTAAACCACGCACGAAATTATACCGCAAAACTGTCCTTATCTCATTTCGTGACCACGATGCCATCGCAAGCACTTTACACTCTCACTACTAATGAATAACTGAGTCCATCGACTTGGCGCGGCGGCTACTATGCACGTATGAACATGTCTCAACATGCAGCAACAGGCAGCTTCCTGTGATTCATTGTTGCATCATATTGCAAAACTTTCCTAGTACCCTTTGTATATTGTCACGTGCTGACGCTTGTAAAAGCTACTAATGTAGAATGGACGAGTCGTTCCCCCCACCCCTAACCCCCAAACAAAATTTCTGAGTGCATCACCTAGTCAGGAAACTAGTTATTTGGTTAACATTTTGGAATCTATCTTGGGGTTTCATCAAAATAAAAATACTGATTTCTCACTGCTGAACTTATTCCTACTCAGATTGGCATTTGCTGTACACAGAAGTTCAACGTGCCGTTGTCTTGATGGTATCGAAACTATTCATTCCAATCAACGATAATGTGTCAAAACTATTGTGAAATTCTCCAATTTCTTGTGGCGCTTTTACTGAATTTTTTATATAAAATATTACGTTGTATTTAGTGAACCACCGTTATTTACCTTATAAGCACTAAATTATTGTTTTAATATTTCAAAAAGGTTCATAAAAGTTCATTTAAAATAATAAATAAAAAGCACTATATATTAAATCTCAACATTTTTATATTGTAAGTGTACAAAATGAACCGTGAAGGTAAATTACGGGCGATCTAGTTATGAGCACTAATTCTGCTAATACACTTGGGTGGCATTTTTCCCTTCGTAATTTTATAAATCCTTTTTTCCTTCCGTAATTATTATTCCCCCCCCACCACCAAAAAAAGATTTTTTGAAATTCTCTATAAACCCTTCTAGAAAAAGCAGTGCGCACACAAAATAAAAATAAAAAAAATAAAAAAAATTACGGACAAAAAATAGAAATTTTAATTACATCCATATAAATAAATACTCTCTAAATCATTACTTTGATTTATCTCTAAATAATATCAAAATTTATATTGGTTTTTTGAAAACCTTCATTAACATAGTAAAGTCAATTCAAATGGTTTTCTATCTTAAATAATTACATATTCCCATGTACAACTACAACGCCAATAAACTGCAAGCTGAGATTTCCAGAGAAATGTGCTAAATTATCTGGGGAATCACGACACACACACAAAAAGCTTATTTTGAGTTGCTGAGCAGAAACGTTTGCTCACCACTAGTTTAGCCAACCAAGGTGAATTTTACTACTGCTGAACAAAGTGCTCGCAGAAGACTAATATCCATATTCTGCACTACTTAACGTTCATCACCGTTTTATTGGGAAGGAGGAGGATGACGAGAACTCCCCACTAACAACTTTGATAGGTGAAAAAGTTAGCGCCTTCAGTTCATTGCTGTAGTTGCTATCTTTAGTTTCACATGAAACTCTTGTTGAGTTTATTCCGATATATATCTAGCAGTAGGCAGAGACTGTATCTGAATAATGCATCGGCCTTACCGGACTTCATAAAACAAACTCAACCGCTTTTAGTTTAGATAGAAACAGCAGTAAAGAGAATTCCCAGAGCAACTATTTTTGAAGAAGGAGAAAAAGAAAAAGTAAATTACTTTATTTTATAGTCCTTCAAATATTCAGCCTTTAGTTCTATAAGACCTAAAATGCTGTATCGTTTTCAGGTGCTTTTCTTAAATTATTTTTTAAACCCCCGGCACACTAACATCTCACATAATCCCGTTCTGCTTTTCACAAAAATTTGCTCCTGTCACCAACAACACGCCAATGGGCTTCTTTGAGTTTTTACAGGGACCATTACATACAAACATTCTTCACCTCTTTAAATCTATTTACGGGAAGTTTCTCGAATCTGAAATCGGTCTTCAGTTGACACAGTGTCCATTAATCCACCTCATCTTTAACATTAACCAATTTCTGCGTGATTGCTTTTCTTGCTCTACTAACGGCACTGGAAAATGAATTGCGCCCATCTTATTAACGGGAAATCTATCATTTTTAAATTTGCAGAAGGGTAACGTCTTTTTCCTTAACGAAATAAGCAACTGAAAGCATTAGATGCCTCCGAAACCTTCCAGCTATCTAAGGTTCATTGAAATAATTGGGAACCGACTGATGCTTACTTATTTATTGATATTAAAAATTTTTTTTTTAAATTCAACCACTTGTATTGCGCCTACTCAATAACAACTGATAGAATTTCTCTGAGAATATTTTTTTATTCATAAAGAAAACATTGAGCCTATCTACTGCTTTTTTTTTATGTGAAACATTTACAGTGACGGGCAACAGAAACTTTCTTTTAAAGTATACATTAAGTTAAAAATCGAAAAAACAGGGATGGGGAGATAAATAACATTCTGATTTATGTGCAATGAGATTCAGAGATTTATATTACAGCTTGTAAAGTCTGTTTAAATAATATAGTTGAGTTTCATTATCAGCGTCATCTGATAATAAAAATCAGATGGTCTTCTGAAAATCGGGAAACCATCTGAGGCCATGCGGCCATACTACTTGGAAACGTCTACGTTCGATTCCTATCATCAGCGATTTATCTGTCAATAATGGTAGGTTCGATTCCTATCGTAGTGATTTATCTGTCAATAATGGTAGAACTTCAAAATGTATTTTCAAGTCTTGGTCGTGTTAGTTACCTCATTTGAAATGAAGCCCTCTTTCGAAGTTTTCGAACAGCTTTGTCCACAAAACAGACAAACCGAATCTATTAGCTGAATATAAGTTATCATACATAATCCAGCTATACTTTAAGTGTAAGTTTCTCCCATTTGACACTTAAAGAGTTAATCCTCTGCCACAGTAGGATCCACTTGCGCAGTAGGTTGATACTATCCAAAGAAAATGCGGGGTTGGAAGAATTCCCAAAGGCATCCTGATAGCTATTTTACAGCTTGTCATAAATGATTTTTTTTTAGATAATTTTCTATCATTAAAACCTGAAGGAAGTCAGGAAAAAAGAATAGTGTGTTTACGGACAGAGATGGATCTCAATTCTGAATAGGAAGCGTTGCATTTTCTTAGCCGCCAAAAAATGTCTGCGAATATAAGAAGTCTTAATAAGCATAGAATCGAAAAAATCAACTCTAATTAAAGTCTTCTTCAAAAGACGATACAAATTAAAGCTGATATATTTTAAAGTACAGTATATTAAAAATAGTTCGCTCACACAGTAACTTATTTTCAGCTTCTAATTAATGTGTAAATACAGATGAACCAGAATAACATTTATTTCATGAAGGAGGGGGAGAAAAAAATCCTTTCATGAGTATGATCATGGTTGACAAAACAGCTGTATGATTGGAACTAGTTTTACCTATCCCTTACATTTCCAAGAAAGTCAAAAAAACCTTCTTATATCAAGTGATTTGTTAATTTTCATAGGGTTTCGAAATATGTAAGCGCCATAAGCCAACCGTCGAGCTAAATTTCTCAATAACCAAAGCGCAGTTAGAACATATTAGTTGCCTTTAATTTGGAAATAAAATTCCTCGTTCGGAAAAAAATTTTTTTTCGTAACAAGAAGTGTGAAGTAAAACTAATGGAACCTACTTTTCGCTTCTTTTAGCATGTTGGTAACGGGTCTACCACAATCTAAAATTTCAAGAAGGCGCATTAAAATAAAACCATTGTATCAGAATAAACTTAAAATTTCCCCACCTGTCCAAGTGCTGTAAATCGCATTTGTATCAAACTACAAACACGATTTATTTATTTTTTAAAAAAATAATTGGTGGCCATCTTGAAACAACATGGCTGGTTGAACTGAAACATCCTCAGTATAACTCGGCACTCCCTTACATCTACTATATCGGACTGTTAACGCAAAGTTAATAATGTCAAGGAGGAATTATAAAGATAAGGTGATTTCACAAGTTCACTTTCCATTTATTAAAAACAAAAACAAGTAAAAGGGCTCAAAATTTATTCTCATACCAAAGATCGGATTTAGGTAATAGTGCATAAAATACCAAAAACTAAAAAACTTCATTCTTTACGGTAACTGTTGGTCTACGACCCTCCTCCCCTTGAGACCTTTGGTCCCCGAAACCTGTATCGTGGTAAATTCTGCCTTGCCTGTACACAAAAGGTATCTTTGAAGTAGAAAATTTAAGAATAAAATTCTGTGCCAAAATTATTGACTGATGCTTAACTTTACTATTAATTTAACTTTATCTAAGAACTGGATAAAGTCGATATTTTTGATCAGCTGTTCCGTCATTTGTTTGCGCGCACGCAAATATTTATGGGAAGCGCCTTTTACATTTATATATAAAGCACTTCCCACCTTATGCTTAAATAAAAATATACATTTCCATTCATAACGTAACCATGTGAAATTTGAAACAACACGGTAACTTACTGCAAAGTAATAACTTTGTTCAGATTAGTAGAAAATCAGTTGCAACTAAGATATTTGTGATCTTTTTTTTTACGAAGGGGCCAATTCTCTAGAGTACCTCTCAAATACATTGTTTCAACATTTTATCTTGATAATCTGAAAACATGACGAAATTTCTATTAAAAAGGTAAACTTCAATAATTTAAAACATGTAATTCTCGAGAATTATATGTTAGCTATTATTAATAAGAACTTTGAATATAACAGTATTCTTAACAAAGATTCTTTCTTACATATAACTTTAGATAATTATAATTCAAATTAATAAAATATTTTCCACGTGATGTCGCATTGTATGCCTTAAGAAAGTGTATCTGTGAAGAGGTCCACAGAATCTGAAAAGCTTAATCAATATAATTAACTGATAAATTTAATGCTATTAATTTAGCCCATACAACATAATATAAGAAATTCTTATATTCTCTATTGGCAGACAGTCAGTGTTCATGCTGATTCTAAACAAAGTAAAACATTCTTTCATCATAACACAAAAGACATACTGGGGGCTCAAGGTCAGTCAGCCAGTATCTTTTACTAGCGGCGTGGCATCGGGTTAGATTCTGTGGTCTCAGTAGGACGCGAGTTCAATACTTCGCGAAAACTATATGCCACGCCTTACCAGCCTTATGTTAACTGCGACCATGCTGCGGCCCTAGTGAAATAACCCTGCTCTGAAATAACATCTGTAGCAGCACTATTACCATAATCCCCGACTGTCAACACCAAGGAAAACTATTTGCCGTCAAGTTTATGATGTTTCGTCCTCTGTTATTACGCGTTCATTCTTAGTAGTAGTAGGCAGTCTAACGTGAGTGTGCTTAGAGTGTGTGCTATTTCCGCTCTATGTGTGTGCGTGTGAGTATGCATGCATATTTATCTAATAGTTCTTTTATCACTATTACACCGAGGTTTCACAGGACTGATTTACATTTTTTATTTATTTTTAGGTGTGGTTTCAGAACCGACGAATGAAAGACAAGAGACAACGAATGGCTCTCGCTTGGCCTTACGCCGATCCCCATTTTGCTGCATATATGTTGAATGCCGCTGCTGCTGCCGGAGTCGGGGGTTATTCCTATCCTCTTCCCGCCAGCACATTATCTTTCGGGTACTACAGTGCTTTGTCCTCGCTCAGTCGCTACCACCCATATTCTCTGCCCGTGAGACCGCAGTCTTCGCTCCTGGCGCCGTCCTACTTGAGGCCACCCCCTCCCGGCAACAGCGAAGTTCCTCTACCGACTGGTGCAAGTCACGGCGGCGCGTCCGTCTCTCCTCCGTCGTTGAACGGCAACGGAGCTGCAGTCTCGCCGCTTGTGAGTGGCCATTTCACCGCATGCCCCGTGCCCGGCTCGACGCCTTCTTCAGTACCGAACGCATCGGTTGCCGATTCTTGTAGATGTCACCTGTTTGGTTTTCCGAGTGTCGGAGTGGGTCTTGGAGTTCCCCCTTTGTCAGCTAACGGCAGTTCCTTACCTATCCAGAGTAACCTCTCCTGTCCGGTTCAAACAACGGTGGAAGCCCCGCGGCCTAACCTTTTTCAGCCATACAAAAGTGATATAGAGAGGGCGTGATGCCTGAAAGGACAAGAACACTATTAGAAAAACCCATCCTTGGGTTTTATGCATTTGAGAAGCAGAAAACAACAAAAAGAACCTGAATATGCACACTTATAGGCGTGAACTGCTGTAGTTCAGGCCCGTAAGTCAGTGAAAATGTCACGAAGCGTGTCATACTCAGTTCTTCTCCATGACGAGAAGTGTTCCGTATTAAAAAAAGAAAGAAGAAAAAAGAATCCAAGTTTTCCAATCCCTGTTGCTCAGTCATTTTTAATTGGAATTTTTACTAAACTCTCCTGCTTTTATTGTTGCAAACAAAAGATTAGGAAAAGTGACTGCAGTAGTGTACAAGATCCAGGAACGAGATGCCTGAGAGTAGTTTGTCTCGAGTTCTTTTTTTACTATCTTTAGCAGGCCCTAAAGATTATTTCTGTTCTCAGGGACATATAAATTCGGCATCTTCACTTGTGAATTCCAGAAATGTTCTAAAGATTCGTAATCAAATCGGTGCAAGGTATTAATCAATATCTAAAGACTGATAATGGACAGCATGGCTGACTTTTGACTTCGGATGTTATTTTGGATTCCCTCTTTACATAATACCGCGATTTCTTTACGCATATATGACAACAGAGAATGATGCGGGTTTGTTCGATGTGAAGGTATGGCGAATTGAAAATTAACACCTGTTTATTTTCCAAACGCATGACCAACATGAACTTTGCCAACGAGTAGTATCCACGAAACGAAGCAATAACGGTGCGCTTTAAACTTCAGACGTAGGGATAATTTACATATGGCCAATCTCAACAGCATGAAGTACCACAGTTCCAGTTTACTAATAAATTTCCAGGAGGTAGATGCAATACACTCATCTAAAGGAACTTGTTAGTATTTCTCCTCTGACGTATATTAGAAATGAGAAGCTAATCTAGGCCAAATGCTATATTGTTTAGCTAGCGCTGTGTGTGACCATTGCTTATGTGTCTAAGTCCATGATATATCTCCAATGCCTGTAAATAGCTGCAAAAGCCCATTCCTGTTTTAAGACTTACCTGATAGATGCTAGGTCTTACAGGCCTCATAATGTCAAAATTCTGTGAACAATAGAAATGATCCAATATCCGGGTTATTCTAATATTACGTGATCATTTATTGTATATATTGTACAGACGTAATCGTTGTAATTTACATTATATGTATTTAATAAAATATCATTTTGTCATCTTACTATAAAGCATCCTCACATCAGCAGCCTATACAACTTTTCAAGATCCATATTAGTAAAAAACAATGACACCAGTAACTCAGTAAATCTCAACCTTTTACTTGAAGACCTTCTTTTTACACAGAATCAAAGTCTGCGATCCACTTACTGGTAATGAGGAGTTTAATTCTCTTTTTTATTCCCCCTTTCCTTGGGGCCGAACCACTGGTTAAGAAGCACTACAATAATCTGATCTTTGGATCAACAATGAACCACCGGCCTTTCCCTTATAGCTCTGAGGCGCTTGGAAGACATAGCCAGAAGGCGTTCAAAAGTTTCAATAGATCAGGAGTGGCCAACTTAATATCTGATGCGATCTACCATTTCAAAAATTTCATTGCACAAGGTGCACAAATCGAGGGATGACTGTATATTTAAAATTCGTCGTGATCGACCGAAATTAAAATCCGCGATCGACTCGTTGGCCACCCCTGCAATAGACAATGCCAATGTATGCGAAGTCATACCGTGTGAAGGGAACTCCAATTTCTTCTCACACGGCATTATAAAACCAAACAATTGGTTAAACAATATTAAATTTAAGATCGGTAAAATATAAACCAGCCCTATCGAGTCAGGTTTATATCTTATCAATTTTTATATATTTTTCCCTAAGCAGCCTAAGTAAAGCAATTCTAGGGGATATCGTGGTAATAAACCTCCTGCCCCCTGCACGACGAATTCAGAAAACGAAATTCGCCTCGTAAAACAATTAGATTGCAGCATTTATTAAAGAATGGACAATATAAGTTAGTAGAATACACAATTTCTGAACTGATTATAACGCAAATATTTCTAAACTGATTACATAGGCTTCGGTGGAAAACAAACATTCCCAGAGAGACATTTTTTCTATTTTTTCCGCAATGTTTTGGTACTAATAAATTTCGTGAAGGATATATTGAAAATGGAAACGAGAAAAAATCTAATGTGCATCCAAATCATACAGTTATGTAGAAAAGGAAATTAGACTTTTTAAAGAAAGGTCTAATTTCCAGGCTTAATAAATTCAAAATAACAGTATTAATCAGTGATAGTTATAGCTTTTGATAGCCACTAATTGGATAATTAGCACAAGGCATCCGTGGATCTTGAACTTTTAAGTACAATAGCTGGAAGTCAGGCAGCCGATTCCTTTGATTATACTTAAAGCTGCATTGGACTTGCTGTTCCGTTTGGTTTATTTTGCAAGCGAAACCAGCTGTGCTTAAGTTACAATTTCGTGGAGCTCTGAAAAATTTAATGAAACTTCTGAAACTGAAAACTTGGATTATCAGAAATTTTTCTGAGTTTTTATAACCCCACTCCAAAACAGTTCTTTTAAAATCGATTCAGAACTTTTCAATTCGTCTGAGAAAAGTGAAGATATCGTGATATTCACAAACTAACATATCTCTAAGAAAGATGAAGGGGATGGGAGGGGCTCTGTGGTTGAATTGATGTCATTCGCCACCATTTTGGAAAAGACGATTTTGAATCTTGTTGATAACGAAGAACTTAAAAGATATGTTTGTAAGGGGCAATGATGTAGCTGTAGCGTTTCCCAGAATCTATTCTGTTTTTCATCCCGCAGTAATAAATCTGTCTTAGAACACATACAAATAGCAGGCATGTATACTGAGGTTGAACGGTTTTAAGTTGTTTACGTTAATCCAAGTAATCAAACCAAATACTGAGGGCTTTCAAAAATTCTGGTTACTAATAGTGCAATTTCCGGTAGAGCTATGAACCCTCAAAATCAGAAAAGGTTTTGTTTCAATTTGGTTTACCCGGCTGATGTTTAAAGTAAATTTTGAAAAAGGCAAACTTTTTAATACACCCTCCCCCCAGTCCTATAGAATCACCGGCCAGAAGGAAGGCAGCGAGCAACTTGCAAATGATTCCTTAGCTTAATAGAACTTAAAAAGGTTCTATTTAGAAAATTTTGGCTGAAGATCTACAAGATCACTAATGAAAGTTATAAGTATCACAAGAAACGATTTGAATTTAAGATATTTGAACAAATCTGAATCCGCAATCTGATATATATAATGATAATAATTCTATTCGAAAAATAGAAAGGGTTTTTGCAACCTTTTTTGCGCCCAATCTAAGTGGCGTCTTAGATGCACAGAATATAGTGTTCACCAAAATTATAGTTCTGCCGCTACGATAATGAACTCAAGGTCACGGGTACATAGTCTATTAAGAAGTGGGGAGGGGATTATTGAACTAGGAAAAAAGAGGGCGAATGCAGATATTATATATACATTATAGACCAGGGTCTAAATAAGATCAGAAAATGGATTCTACACGCTATTTCATTTTATCATCCCATAACCCCTTTACTTCTAAAATAGACTGAATTTGGTGGTGACCTTGACTGAGTTCAATTCTCATGGAGGTACAACTCTACTATATCTAAGATACAATGCAATGTCAAGAGCTAACACAGAGACATCTGCTTACAATGTATTTCAAAGTTCTCGTTAAAAAAAAACAAAAAAACTACATTTTGTGCAAGCAGTGCATGTATAGAATCACGTATTTTTATCCGGAAAAAGTAATTCCCCCCGAAAAGTGTTTAATCCATTGCCGTGAAAGAATAGTTGGCCGGTTACTGTCTCTGCTTTAACAGATCTGAAAGAATTATGAACGGAATGGAATGTCTGTGTGGCAGCAGGTGGAAGAAATTAGTGCAGAAAAAAAAAAAAAAAAAAAAAAAAAAAACACACTTATTAACCATTTGAAGTCCAGCATTTTGAATGAGCCTTAGGGATACCACTCGAAATGCGAGCTCAATACTCTGTTGGAAGAAATTAGAATTTTTATCATTTTAAATATTTTTATCATCAAATAATTTTCGAGCTGCGGACATTACACTTTTTTCTCAGGCAGCTAGGTTTCTCCTATTTTTAAATTTCTCCTATTTCTCCTATTATTAAAATTACCTTTTTAAGTAATTTTTCTAAGGAGAGAAATGGGATCTTATTTACATATCTCATTATTTTTAAAAGTTAGCATAGGTTAATTTTCTTTTGAGACAAATAAAATAGGACTGGACTTCAGAAGGCTTCAAATTAACAAGGCTATTCTTCCATTCCCAATAACGTGGTGAAGGGAGGGGGAGTTAAGAGAAATCTTTTACGCTACCTAAACAAATACCTTTGGAATGTCAAGAGCAATTATTTATTGGAGACGAAGTGTTCGAGAAAGTGCAAAGCTTTACGGAATTTTCTGTTGCTTCTTTAGTAAAGATCAAAGAATTCTCTAAGTTTTAAGTATATAACTGGGTAATAATTTCAGCGCAAAAAAAAAAAAAAAAAACACCTAACTTCATGGAATCATTGCCCTGAATTCTACCTGAGAGAAAGTTAAAGAGGGCATTAAGTAAGCTCGATCTGGCACTGTATAAGGAAATTATCAATGCAACAGTTCGAAGAAGGATGATATAGCATCTTTACTATATTACGCTAGTTTTGTCGTCAGTAATATTGCTAAAGAAGCAATATCACTAAAGATACGGCGTTTGTCGCTGGAGCCTGATAACTCGGTGAAATTTTAATTTAAATCACATAAAAGAGAAATACCAGATGGAGGTTGATATTTTCAGTTAAAAGGAAAAGACATTATTAACAAGTTTTAATTAATTCTTCGTATTTCATTGGCGGAATAAGAAAGAAAACTGTGGCACTGCTTTTAGGGTGGGGTGATGCCAAAAATATTTAATGCATAAGTCTTTTTAAGTTTTTTTTAATGAGATGTGACTGCTCCCGATCACTAACTATGACAACAACGGTGGTAATTCGGTCGTATACAAGAAACAAATTGCAATTAAGCTATAATTAGGTGAGACCGCGATAAATTGTAAAAAACTTGATTGTAAAACTCTACCTAGTTGCTATAGTGACCAAAAAGGATGCTTGAGAATATACATCACATTGTGAACTATGAAAAGAAAATTTTTTGCCACGAGTTTTGTGTCAGTGACGTATCATTTTATGGCGCGGATAATGCAGCTGCACAATGGTCCTGAGCTCAGGGGGCACAAAAGAAAAAGAGTAAAATTAATATGAGGATCGATAAATAAAGGTTGCACCAGGGCTCAATATGATAAACACAGCTGTGTGTATTCCCAGTTATAACAGTTTTTTCCAACATTAAAGTAACATTCTGTTTTCTTGGACTTTTTCCCCACTGTTGTACAAAAGATAAACGTCTATCATTGCATTAAAATATATTGCATTCATCTCATTTATCTTCATTTGAGAGAAGCCACGGAAGATCGACGCTCTGCGCTGTCAGAGAATGAATTAATAACTTTGTAAAACTTCAGGTCATTGGCCAACAATTGCCACTCAATGCTGACGTTCTCGAATAGAAACGACAAATCGTTTAGCTATAGCATAAACAAATGAGAACTTAGAAGACGAACTTGTGAAATATAAAAGGAATTGAAGCTTCATCTTCGATGGCAACAGATGAATGACATTACTAAGCAGATGTTGAAACTAATTCACTGAAGAGAAACGTATACCATAAGTAGGAGTAGAAAATAGGGGAATATCGAGATGAGCAGAATCAAATGATATATCGATATATAAGGAAGACAAAATCCGTTTACTTTTATCAAGGTTGGTATGTATAAAGTAGATAAATACGGTGAAATTGGAGAGTGGATTTTTAGGAATAAAACCGTGTTGGTGACTAGCGATGAAAGAATGAAAGTAGACACAGATACTCGAACTAATACTTCAACAATTTTAGCGACAACATTGAACATGGTGATGGGAAGGTAAATAATGCGATTAGTTCTAATTTCTCAGTTTTTTTTTTTTTTTTTTTTGTAAATTGTAATTTTTGTGAGCGTTCTTAAGAGCGTATCATGTCATGTACTTCAACTACACACGTGATACTAGTACTGTAGCATTAAATATTTTCGCAGTTTGAGGCCTTGCAGCCAAATCACTGCTTAAACGGGCCGATTATAACTACTGTAAAGGTACACCCGCTGGCCATAAAAAAAAAAAAAAAAAAAAAAAAAAACACCTTTGTATTAAGACAGTCGCAGACAGAAGAAATGCAAGTAAATACGAATAATGCAAAGAAAACTGAGTTGACGTGTTGCCTTGTTGAGTATAAAGACTAAACAGGCTGTTTCGACTGCAGTAATCTGAAGCAAAAATGGGGCAAAGGCGTGAAAAAAGGTCTTATCGTGGGTGCACGTTTGGCAAGAGCCACGATCCAAGAAACGAAAGACAAATGGTTTCGTAAAAGGATCCATCTCAAAGGTTTTTAATGACTGGAAAGCAAGCGGTTCTTCCACATCTTAATGGTGTAAATGTGGTAGAACAACAATACTTCAAGAGCAAAGCCCGCCGTAATCTAAGGTAAGGAAGACTGTACAGCAACATAGGACATCCAATGTGCAAAAAATTAACACTGGAATTCAACCAAGCCCAGAACTGCCCTATTTTAACCCATACCACGCACAGGGAATTGAAGAAATCGGGCATTGGCAGTGGCCTACCTATTCGGAAGCCACTTGTTTCAGAGAAAAACAGAAAAATCCACTTCTAGTGGTGCCGAGAACGTCGTGATTGGACAGTGGAACAATGGAAGGAAGTCATATAGTCACAAGAATCACGATGCACTTTGTTTTTCACTGATGGTAGATAGAGAGTGTAGCGATAGACCCTGCTTGCCTTGTTAAGACAACTCAATCATCTTCAGGCGATATTATGGTATGGGGAATGTTTTGTTGGCACCTGTTGATACTAGTGGAAAGTGGAATGTCATCCTAGTGGAAGGCAGAATGTACCCGAATTTTGTATCAGACCTACTACACCCTGAAATGTTACACTTTTATCCCGAAAGTAATGGCCACTTTATGGATGACAATGCAACAGCGCATCGTGCAAGAATGATTCGAAGAATATGACAAAGATTTACACCATCTTCCCTAGCCCCCACATTCACTTGATCTCAATCGTATTGAGAATGTGTGGAATATGCTGGAGAAAGCTATTCAGCAACGAAGACCTCTTCCTTCAACTTTGTTGCAGCTGCACGATATTTTTCTAGAACTGCAATAATTATTGTAGCAGCTGTAAAGTAAGCTCGGGTATCAACATCTATTCCAACAGTAAATATATGATGGGCGCGAACAACAAACCCTAATAGAGTGATTGCTAATATTGCATAAATCATACCTAGACAACCAAATGGTTACAATTAGATCAAAAGGCACTAAAACACCTTACAGAATCCATGCAGCACCGAACATTTCCTGTTATTAGAAATAAAGGCGGGCCTATTCGATACTGAATAAAGGTTAGTTTTTTTTTTTTTTTTTTGGCCAGTGTGTGTGTAGTAGTTGATTGAAATGTAGTGATATGAATAAAGCCATGCTAAACCATTTCCTGATGAAATATTTGTATAATCCGTTAAAGAATAAAAAAAAAAAAAAAATGATAAGTAAAATTTCTATGATATAGAAATAGTAAACATTTTTATTTCTCATAAATATTTATTTCAATAAAGGCTTGACATAGCCGAACGGTCAAAGTGGTTGTGCACTAACACACGCGTTTCAGTTGACCGTAGTTCCGACCCACGCGACTTTTAAAGACGGTTATGCTTGTAATAATTGTCAATATGATTAACTGTAAACTCCTCTGACCAACTGTTGGACTTTGCGTACAAGCAGAAAAGTGGGAAATTTGAATATATATTTTCATATATTCATGAGCCAAAACATTATGATCACCCACCTACCTAATAGCGTGTTGGGCCGCCTTTTACCATGATAACTGCTTGCACCCGGTATGGTATTGGTATCGACTTCACGAGACCGAAGGTGTCTGCAGGTCTCCTGAACTAGCTGGACGTTCCGAAGTTCAACAATGGAGGGAGACACCGGCATGGACTGGAGAATATTGCGTTCCACCGCATCCCACAAAAGTTCGATGGGATTGATGTCGGAGGAATTTGGCGAACAGGGGAACGTCCTCGAACCAATTCATGCACAAATGAATTTTTTTTTTTTTTGTGACATGGCATACTCATTGTCTTACAGAACCCAACATAATACTTCTCACGTACCACACACGATACTTTTGTCTGGCTTTTACAGGGTACTGTGGCGCCTCCGTAGCCAGGTGGGCAGGAGCAGCAGCAGTGTGTAGCACACGCTTCCTGATTGGACCGGGGTTCGAGCCCGTGACCACCAAATATGGAGGATGCGGAAAGGTCAGGGAATGACCACAGCATATCGCCGGAGCAATATGGCCTTACTTGCTAATGCTCCTAAAAACCAAACAACTATAAAAACAGGTAAAATATACTTCGCAAGAGTACTTATGGCACAGTCGTGGTAAACCACTGGTGGCGCCCCCTTCCCAAACACTATGAAAGAGTGCAGTGTGCATACACAGTTATCCTACACCATGTATGCACACATGGTGTAGGACAAAAACCTGGTTCAAAACAATATCAAGATAGGATCTGACGGCGAGGACATGTTCAATGGGGATGAGGGGATGTCATGAAAACATCTCCCAAAATCATGGTACTGCCGCCGCCGGCCTGATTTCATCCAACTTGTGCCCTTATGGGTAGCACAGTTAGTAGGATCGCCGTCCTCCCTACAACGGGTGGAAAAAAGATCTGAGTTCGAGTACCGTCGATGACGGGAGGAATTTTTATGGGCCTTTTTTCACAACGTAGCTAAGTCGGTCTCAGGTGAGGGTAGCATGGTTTTTCTCCCGGAAACTCGGGTTTTTCATCCCAGCAAACAAAATCGACCTCAGAACGCAAGCAATTTACAGACAATATAACGGTGCAATGTGGCCTTAGTCGCTGATGCTCCTAAAACTACAACATCGAACCTTGCAGTTCGTACCTTGTTCATCTGCTCGTCGTCAAATACGCACTCGTCCATCGGCATGATGGAGCTAGAAATTTGATTCATCAGTTGTTTGTTATTTTGGTTTTTAGGAGCATTAGCAACTAAGGTCATATTACTCAGGGGTATGCGGTGATCATTCCTTGACCTTTCCGCATCTTCTGTATTTAGTGGTCACGGGCTCGAACCTCGGTCTAATCAAGAAGCGTGTGCTATGCACTGCTGCTCCTATCCACCTGGCTACGGAGGCGCCGATTCATCAGACCAGACGACTTTTTTTCCAGTCGTCCAATGACCAGAAACAGTGCTCCTATGCCCACTACAAGTGAAGGTGTCGATGACGGTCAGTCAACATGAGCACACAAAGAAGTCGCCTACTTTGTCGCCTATCCGGTGTATGGTGTGCTCGGAAACGTTTCTCTGTGCGCCTGGTTGTAGTCTGCTGTTAATTGAGGGATCGCGAGCCGTCTGTTGTCCTGGACGGCACATGCCAAACGCCGTTTTCCTCGACTGTCAACCACTGGTGGTCTCTCCATCCCGACACGTTGTATCCCTCTTCGGACCATTCCCGCCACACCTTCACTATGGCCAGGGGCAGGCCGTCCTGAGGGTGAAAGGGATGTGCTGCATCCTGGCGCCAACGTTCAAGGGGGCGCCTGAAAACTTGAAACTTACACACACATATGAAGAAAATTTTAAAGGGGGACGCCAAATTTCAGTTGGGCCCCAGTCACTAAATTGCGATTGGCACCCGAGCGTCACATACCCTAAGAACGCCCCTGACTACGAGCGACATTGAACAGCAGACAATGCCTGCAGTCGTTGAGATGTAGGTCCCTTGCCTTCCTAGCGCTACAGATGATTCCCCGTTCAAACTCCATCCGGTTCTTTCTTTTCCCCATTGCACAACGGGCTTCGAACTAATCAATTGACGTGCATTACCTGTGCCGTCACTACATATGCCGCGCCGGTCGGTTACGTCACTCCTAGGTGCTGTGGGATGCGTCCACTGATGGAGTTAGATGTGGTCATAATATTTTGGCTCATGAGTGTATTACCGTTTAGTGACGTGGATATAAAAACAAACTGGACGAATTTGTAAAAAAACTGATATAATAGACTGTCAGAATAACAGACCTTCGGGGATTCAAAATGCCGTTATTTCGATTTTTCCGTTATCTAGAAAGTTTTATTATTTTTGATATATTTAATGGAGAAATAATGAGGTTAAATAAGAAATAGAGAGATTAAGAATGCAATTTTATTAACTGTAGATCCAATGTTATATTCTGCTATTAATACACTCCTACTTACGCGCGTTCTATTTTCTATTATTATATGAAGCTTGTCACTAAGCTTTAATGTTAATTATTCTTTTCTTCTCTGTATGAGGTTTATTAACTAAAATGTCACTAAGCTTTAATGTTAATTATTCTTCTTTTCTTCTCTGTATGAAGTTTATTAACTAAAATAAACGTAAAACAGCGCTATAATCCGTGATATCAACGCAGAATTCACTTTCAAAATGGCGAATTTAAACAAATAAGTAATCACGTGAATTGCCACCTTTTTTTCGGCACTGCAAGACTTCTGCGCTGTATGTATACATCCGATCTCAATGTGCCGTTATCTAGAATATGCCGTTATTTGGGGTGCCGTTATTTCGACAGTCCACTGTAATATGATAATTTCAGGAATGACTTACATTAATGATTTATTCATTTTTTCGAGTTTATAATCCCAACCCCAAATAATATTTTCAATTTTAATATAATAGTTTTCATTTTCAATCTTAGCTTTTCTTTATATCCGCGTTACTAAACAATATGTTGTAAGCAAATTCCTATTTTTCCTGTCCGTATGTAACAGAGGGACTCCCAGCGGACAATTTTCATGAAATTTTGTATTCGGGCTTGTTCAAAATATTTTCCAAATCAAATTTAATTAAAATCTGACAAATAGGAATCCGCTAATCATTGAAAATTTGTATGGAAAAAGAAATTCGTAGAAGAAATGTAGTTTTAATGCAGAATTGGCAGCTTCCGGGCATGCTCCGCGTGTATTGTTATGCAAGACTCCTGAACACGATGATGTCCATTGTGAAGAGATACATATATACAGAGAGAAGATAGATTTAAAAATAAGTACGGAGAGGCTGATAATAAATATTATACAGTTGTAATTAAACTAAATGGCTAACTTTAGAGAATGTAAACCTATACAGTTTTATTAAGCGCTCTATAAAGTTATTATCTTAATAATTAATAAATAAGGAGGTAACTGTATTTACTTTTCATTTCTATTAATTATAGAAAACAAAAAAATAATTTAATTTAAGAAAAAAATCGAACGCGCCTGAAATGTAGCACATTGCGTACACTAACTTTTTTTCCCATCCCTCACAAACGCTTGTATCAATATGAAAATTATAGGTAACACTGGAAAGAGAAGATGGAGGACATTTGCATATTACCTAATGAAATTCTGGTAATGTGCAAATATGCGATACATGTATTTATAGGCGACAACAAGATGGGAAAATATGTATTCGCATATGCACACTCTTATAAATCAGGTCAAAACTAGAACTAGCGTCAAGAAGAGTAACAAAATCATTAGTAGATCGTGGGTTATTATAGATCATCTGTAAAATTTTTCTTTTAAAATCTCTAAATCCTTATTTTAAATTCAAATCACACTTTTAACTTTTGCAGGCTTGTTATCTTCAGTTTTATTGAGCTTGTTATAATTTTTTGTTTTACTCCTTTGTTAAAGCAGCATTCATCTATTTATATTTTATTATTAATGCTTAAATTATGCAAACCTACAGCGGTATGCATAACAGGGTATTGCCCTTACTTTATTGGATGGCAATAAATGATATGTATGCATATAAATCGTGTCCAACCCTTTTTTGCGATGGTATGTTACATTAATGACTAGCATCACAATTAGAAATATAAACAAAAGATATTTATTAATAGTTAAGGCAAAGCTAAGTAATATTTGACAGGTTTTCTCAAAATAGTATTCCAAAATGAGCATTTGCAATCTTTATACAACAGTTTTGGTAAACACGACAATTACGGTTGAAATGTTATCAGAAGCTCTCGATTTGCTTCAATTTGTCATTTTAAATGGAAAACAAAATGAAAAGTTCACCAGATGCAAACTAATATTTAGTTGAACCGCCTTTGGTCCTGATGACAGCAGCACACCGTCGAGGCAGTGACAAGACCACTTTATGAAGTAATCAACTGATAGTTCGTGGTTCCAAACACGAATTATGGCTTCCTCAAGTTCACGAAGGGTCTTTGGTTTCTTTCTGGCAACTGCAGATTTCATACGATGCCAACAGTTCTCTATAGGATTCAGGTCCGGACGGGCTGTTTCCTGGCCAGCTAACAGTTGTAATGGACCGTTCTTCCAACCTTTTTTTCACTTGTAATAAATATGAACACATTACTGTCGAACCTTTAATGCAGAAATGAAGCTAAAGTAACTACAGAAGTGCCTACTTACACTTTTCGCCCGATGACAAGGAGCAGAGTCGTCCTGAAAGATGCAGTTACTTGGCAGGTTGAAATGGTCTCTAATGGTTGGCAGCAATTTGCCTCCCAATATAGCCAGATATCCATTGGCATTTACGGAACCTTTTATAAACTGCAGGTGACATACTCCGCGATACGAAATGCACCCACACATATATTTTTGGGTGGTAGGGAATTTCACTTTAGACACCATACAGTCTGGATAGTATTCTTCACAACGTCTACGGCGAATCGTTTGTCTCCCATCAGAGCCATGCAGGTTGAATTTCTTCTCATTCGAGAAAATAATTGACTTCCACTGCTCGGGGGTCCATTTGACATGCTCCTTACACCAAATTAATCGGGCTTTTTTCATTTTTTTTGTGAGGAGGGGCTTCTTCTTAGGACGACGGGCTACAAGTACATTTTTGAAGAGGCGTCTTCTGACGATTACTGCACTTGCTACCACTCCTTTATGTTCTTCCGATTCTCTTTTCAGCTCAGACGAAGAAGCTTTACGGTTACTTCTGACTGTTACTGCACTTGCTACCACGCTATATGTTCTTCCCATTCACTTTTCAGCTCAGACGAAGAAGCTTTACGGTGTTTAAGGCACAAGCGCTTCAAAACGCGGTTCTGTTTTGGCGTAGAGACTCGTTTGAGGTATCCAGTTCCTTTTTCCCTATCAGCAGAACCAGTATTCTTGAGTTTGGAAAGAAATCTACTCACTGTCGACTGATTACAAGACACTCTATAAGCAATATGACGGGAAGAACATCCTTCCTCACTTAAAGCAACAATAACACTCTATCTTGCATATTTCCTCGATCGCAATATGAAATTTTCAGTTGAAAGACGTTAAATATATGTTGGAAGATCTGTTATAGATATTTTCACATTGATATCCTAAGAAAAGAAAACTAAATAATGTTTAAAAAGCTATTTACAATATTAGCGCTCACAAGGCAGTTTTCTTTTATCTATGACAACTTAGCGATCGCAGAGAAAGCACTAGGAAAATGGATGAAGCAAGTTTTTCAAACGTGCTACATCCACTTGTTCAAGATTCCTAATAATACCTCTTAAATAAATGTCTAATATTATTTGTCCAAACTGTAAGAATTCGGCCTTTCATATAAGTAGAAACAAAACTCTTTAAAAAAAAAAAAAAAAAAAAAAAAAAAAAAAAAAAAAAACTTTCTTAGTAAATGATCTAGACACATTACAAAACCATGTTTGCAATAAAGTTCAAACAAACTGCTTTCATTCTAATCTACCATCAATTATAAAATCTAGAATTTTCTCATAAAAACTTATGGGGGGGGGGGAGTATTACGTAGTGGACAGAAAAATGAACTATACCGTTATGGAGTCGACCTGATCTGTTTTGAGTAGAATGTTTCGTTATTTTTCTCCAATTTTTCTCCATGAAATAATATTACTGAAGGAACCCGGGACATAATGCGTGACCTTCTTTTCTTTGAGGAGTTTATTTCCTTTTGCTAAGCAATTCAGCAATATAATGCGACATATTTTAAGTATTACGAGCATTCTTATGACCTGTAAGTCTAATAATAGAGAAGATTGTTATAACACACCACACGACATATGACACTAATAAAGTATAGTGACATACAGATTTACTGTCCTCTTTATTGCTGTGTTCAATAGAATGGACTCTGGAGAAATAATGTTTTCGAAGGGTAATACTGCATACACTTCAGGAGTGCATAAAAGAATGCGTAATACTGCATTCATCGGCATGCTTATCCTTACTTTAATACAAATCGCTGTTTCTTAAGGTAGGTGGGTGTATATTTTTTAAACGCATATGTTTAAAAGATTTGGTCATCGTATATTGGCAATTCGTCTGTTTGGTATGTATTTAGGACAGAAACAGTGATCCACTATAAAAATTTCTATTGAGATTTCTTGAATTAGATCTTGGAAGAAATCATTTTGATAAACTAGAATACTAAAAATAAAATTAAACATATAACAGCTAGCCCTTTAGAATACATTGAATGCTCTCAAAATATCGAAAGATATTTTGAGAGCATTCAATGTATTCTAACTGCAATCAACTGCAATGTTTAGTTTTTAGTAATATTTAGTTTTAAGTTATTTTGATTTCTTAATTGTCTAATATGATGACTTCCCTTCTTTTAGTGGCTCTTCTAACAATGTTTCTTACACCATTCTTAATTGTTAATGTCTTAATTCTTAATATTTAATTGTCTCTTCAATGGTTGTTTTTGTGGTCTGTTATATTTTAAGCATGCGTCATCAATACTTCAAGCATATCAGCTATTTACGATAATTATTTTCATCGTCGGTGTTTCATAGCCATAATAAAGAAAATCTGGAAGTTAATATATGTGTAAAGATCTCATCAAAATCGAATAGTTGTTTGATAAAATGGCAATGCTACAAATCGACAGCGTTTTGAATTTAGGAGTTATTTGTATTGATGATAGAAAATTATCTGCATTTTATACCTCATATTTTTAGTCCTTTCTAATGCCTGTAAACTTATCGGACTTATTAAACGATTTGCACGCTCATTTATGCATGATTTTCTCTTGTTGACTCTTGTTCATAATTATGTTGACACTGGAATCTACATCAAAGATTCTCATCTGAATTGTTTGAATCGCTGCAGATCAGATATATCAGCTGTCTCTGTTTTAGGAACAGTGATTTTCACTGAAAGAATTATCCAAGATATTCCCAAAACCCTCGTCTCTCACCTATGAACGCCATGTGTTTTATATCAGGGATTACTTTGCATCCACAGGATTGTTAATGGTCAGTTAGATTCTCCACTACTGATCTCTTTTCTGTTTCATTTATTTCCCCCCCAAACAGCACACAAATGCTTATATTCAGACTGCCAGTATGCTTTTTTCTTGATACATAGACATCTTTGTTTCATTTATATTGCATTGTCACCGAGCTTTGGCTACATATTTCATCCAACTATTAAGTTATTTTAGTCGTTTGTACTGATTTTTAATTTTTAAATTCCGAATGTATTGAGTGAAAGCCATAAGGTGGATATTAATCAATGCTGAAGTAAGCAGACAGTTAACTTCACGTAGACCTCAAAATAAATTAAAAAAAAAAAAAAAAAAAAACTGTCATGTTAGGGCCACCTGAGCGGCAATTCATCTACACATGTGTAATATTTCCATATCAAAGCGTTTACTGGTAGATTTGGATTTGCTCGTTTTGCTAGACTAAAAACCCTAGTTTCCGGAGAGGCCAGAATCTTGCTATCCACGCCTGAGACCGACTAATTCATCCACGGAGTGAAGAAAAAAAAAAAGAGGTTCCTCGCTGCATTAACGGAATTCCAACCTATGCCTTTTTTCAGCCAGGTGTGGGGAGGAGGGTGATTATAATTACTGTGCTACTGCGCGAACAAAGACTTCAAAAGATAAGCGGAAATATCTTGTCTCCAAAACTTAGAAAACTTGATACGGAAAGAGCATATTGCTTCTTTTTTCGAGACCCGCTATATAGCGGGTCTCGAGAAAAGAAAGAATCCAAGAATCCAACCCCGCCTTAAAATTTTTGAAAACCGACATAAACTCTTTAACGGTATAAGACTATACGGTAATTTGTACCAACAGCTAATTATTCTTTAAGTAAAGGTAAATTATCTTTCCTTAATTTGAATTTAAGCAACCCCCTTGCTTGCGTCATCCTAGAAAGAGAAAATATGTCTCATCATTATATTTGAGAAATAAGTTGTATAATTTATCTATGCTGTTTTAGCAACATTTTTGATATTAAGGTGGACAAGGTCCACCTTAATATCAAAATATCACTTTGCGAAAAGCTGAATTCTAGACATCTCAATACTCACAGAGAGCCAGACTTAATTGAAATCGTTTAGCACGCAGTATCTAACGAATGACGCTATTGGCACTACCCCGAAGAACTTTCGGCTGTCAGTTCTAAGGTAACGTCATTGAGATAATCAGTCTGCTAGATTTGTGTTCCCAGCATATTATTTGAAAGATGTAGGAAACTCGTAGATGGATGCTCCGTTCTTCAGTGACTCGACACATTACGCTGAACAAGCAGACTTACGCTTAAATATTATCTGCAAAACTCTCGATTTGCGTTAGCAGTACCTGGGCTCAAGTAAACTAGTTTTACGTTGTACTCTGAGTATATTTCATAATTTTATGCGTTGAAGAGAGGAGAAAGACGCTTTCTTCCTCGTGCGTAAAGGGAAATGCCTATCGATTATGAATCGCCAGACACAATTTTCTTCCTCTTCCTTTTCTTTAGCTCCTCCCCTTTTCCCTCTCTGCATTAGGCTAACAGAGCTTATTGCAAGGTTGCATTCCGCTTCCTCCCTTACCCTCAGATCAAATCATCGTGCGTGGATCCCGAGAGAGGAGCGAAGCATACCGTCCATTGCATAACTTAAATCATCATGCCAAATGCAGCATATGTATCTGCATCTTGGTTCATAAAAGGCAATATCAATTTTTGTGCATACTGTGTTAATAGTATGAACTACTAATATATATATATATATATATATATATATATATTTATAATTATATTTAAATAATGTTGAAAAAGAAGTATTACTTAATAAAAATAAAAGTAAAAGAAGAGTACAGCACACATCAGAGGCAGCAAAAAGCATATTCCTCTACATGATGCTTGAAATATAATCATATAAATTAGAATAAGGTTTAAAATAAAACAAAATAATACCAGCAGTACGGCAAGACTAGAGCGAAAAAACAAAATTAAACCTAAATTCAAATCTAAACAGGGAGGGAAGAGAGAGGGGGAGTAAGAATAAAATATTGCAATGGAAACTCTAAATTAATTTAGAAAATCTAATTATACGAATAATAATTCATTAAAATTTAAAGCCAATTAAATAGAAATTTAGCGGTGCCCCCTCTGATGGGCACCAGGTCCAAATTAATGTGAAATATCACCAAACAGAGATTTAAACCATACACAACAAAACAAAAATATAAAATATAGACTGACCATTATGCCCCATCTCAACAGAGGACCACAAGGCCAATAATGGTCAGGGAATCGCTGCATTTCGAACGCTAAACAAATCACCGCAAAGGCGAAACGACCGCAAGATCAGTCCGCCACACCGATCCACAGATCGAACCGCCAATGCAGGGAATTGAACAGCGGTGGTCCTGATGCAGCGAAAATCAAAAATAGAACAGACAAAAGCACTCCAGTGCAAAGCCACACTACTGACACAAATACACTTAACCCGTTTATATAAATGAATAAACTATAGATGGCAGTACAGGCACAGCGTTAGCAATTCGCCCAATACTATCATGTGACATAATTATATTTAAATAATGTTGAAAAAGAAGTATTACTTAATAAAAATAAAAGTAAAAGAAGAGTACAGCATATTTCCTCCTTGGTCGTTTGTTCAAATTTTCACTTGGTACATATTCTTTCAATTATTACCCTTGCTGAATTCTTTACCCCCCCCCCCCTACTTCGTTCACACAGCCTTTCGCTACCGGGGTGCGCTGTACTTTCTTTGCTTCTGCCTTTTATCATATATTATATTCTGCACTAAATAAATTGGTTCATTTATCTTATTTATATATATATATATTTATATATATTTATATATATATATATATATATATATATATCTGATAATTAAAATAAATATGATATTTAAATAAAATCATCAGCCAGTAGTACGGCAATAATGCAGAGCGAAATGAAACGCAAAATAATATAAATAAACAAACAGGGAAGGGAAAGTAGAGATAATAGGACAAAAAGGTAGTCGATAATCCCCTATATAATTTAGTCAATTAAGTCATTAAACCCAATTAATAAAAAACGATATAAATTTAAATAATGCCAATTATAAATAATTTAGCGGTACCGCCCTTGAAGGTACCAGTTCCAAAAGACGTGAAATATCACCAAAAAAGGGTTAAAGAAACTACCAAAAAACTAAAATATCAAAATAATAGACTGACCATCATGCCCCATATCGACAGAGGACCACGAGGCCAATAATGGTCATGGAATCGCTGCATTTCAATCGTCATACAAATCATCGCAAAGGCAGAAATATCGAAGAACCAAACCACCCCTCCATTCTCCGATAGATCAACCAATGCAGAGGATTTGCATGGCGGTGGTCCTTATGCAGCGTATTTTTATTACTTTTACCTACTTTTACCTCACATAATATATATATTTATATATATATATATATATATATATTTATATATATATATATATATATATATATGTTCTATTTTTATTAAATTTTCAGTTGTGATAATGCAGTTGTTATGTCCTTATATATATATATATATATATATATATATATATATATATATATATATATATACACACACACACACACATTGTAATAAAACAAGACAAATGCAAACATACATATTGAAAATTGACACACAATATAATGCAGTCGTATCTGTTTTTAATTTAACTATAAATCATTCTAATAGTAATCCCATAATGTTATATTTTTTAATGCTTTTTATTTCGGAAAAAGGAGAGGGAGGAGCACCTATAACAGTGTTGAATCTGGGGGGGGGGGGAGTTTCACTCCCCGGAGAAAAATAGTAATTTTTATTTTAATATTCATTCAAAGTTGAATTTTTTGCTACAGTGTTTCTTTAATTTTAATTGAAATTTTATTCTTACTGCGCTCTTTAGGGGCCATATTATCAGTTTACACAATTTTATAATTATAAAACACGAATTCAATAAATTTATGACAAATAAAGACAACACAAAAATTCACATGAACCAAGTGTGGTACTTGTTAGGTGGTACACGGCGAAAATGAATCACTAAAATTCAAAAGACGATATTTTCAAAATAATTAAATGGGTAATATTTCTGGCTGCACAAATTGTAACTAAAAGCCACTATTTCAAGTGTGGGTATTTTCGTTTTATAGTTTTCAGGTTCCCCTTATTTTCACACAAACGGTCTACTTGCAACTAATTCTTTGTATATCGCAAACAAGACGTACCGGATAGTACACCATGAATATTTTCGCCTGAATTGGTTCCTCAGTGACGGATGCTACTGTAATCAGAGAGTGTCCCGCGGCTTTCAGTGGAAGGGCTAAACGATGTCTAAACAGAAAGAGGAGTCTACTGCAGCGACTATTTCAATCGTCACCGTTTCGCTTTATGGTTTACACATTCCCTTTATTTTTATTTTTTTTTTCACAGCAACAGCCTCCTTGTGGTTAATTCCCCTTTGTATACTGCAAACAAGATGGTTTGGTCGCAACCTATAAACAATACATTTTATAATCTTTTTATTTTATACATATCTGTACTGTAATTGCATGAAGATAAGCTTAGAAGGCCCGAATGAATTATCGGAAAATTAATAAATTAAGTGATTGATATATATATATATATATATATATATATATATATATATATATACAAAGAAAAACCAAAGAAGAATAAGATTATTATAATTTGTATGATTATTATTATTATTTTTTTTTGCGAATTTTAATCGGTGATTTTCATATTATTACACTGTGATTATTATCAGTAATGTGGTTTTTGTGAACTGACTATTTGTATTTAGATGTTAAATAATTAATATTTCCTTTTGTTTCCACATATTCTCTTATTATAACATTCATAAATAGACAGATATGTTTGTAACATATGTTGTAAATATTAAAAAATATATACACATATAACTGTACTACATGTATCTCCCGAAGTTTACATTCCCACCCCCCACCCCCCCTCCGGTATTCAACACTGACCTGGGAGAAGTCCTCGCGATTTTGCGAAAAAGCCAATTAAGTCAATAAATGTACTATACAAGACAGAATGAATAAGGTCATGTGAAGAGTTATGCGACTAAGCCTTTAAGCCTCATTAAACCTCATTACGCTACTAAGCCTTTAATAAAAACTCGGTACTAAGTGGACAAAATTTCTAGAAAAATTCTCTTTACACGCTTCAGTTAATAGCACAATTCAACCAGTCTTTTATACTTTTATACCTATTCATTACGTGAATCACCACCACTATCGCATCCAGGTATCATCGTAAGGGGGGGAGGCATGGCAGCCAGGTTTTTGAGCGGTTTTTTTTTAGATAGACCTAGGGGATCTATACGCATGGCTAAGGGGGCCATATTCTCCCTCTTCCCCCCTGCCGATCATCACTGTACTAGATGATGTTGGACAGATAACTTAACTTGTGTAGTCGACATCCGCTAATTTAGAGGGTTTCGACTACACAAGTTGTCTGTCCAACATGTCTAATAAAGTTTCGAGACTATAGGATTCCCGTAATGTTTATTACACGATGGCAATGTACTAGAATGTAGTACATTGACATCGTGTAAAAAAAGATTGTGAATTTGGCGATTGATTTTTTCATGAGTTATCAATATCACATATTCCTTCATGTTCTTTGAAGTGTTTTCAACGAACACTATACAAACCACTGTGGTAAGCGTACTTTTACAAATGATATGCAAATGTGCGAATAGTCAGGATTTTTTTTCTTTTTGTTGTTAAATTTAAAATTTTGGTTTGTAATCAGTTTCATTTATAAAGCTATCAAATGCTCTGCATTATTTTTCTATAATTTGAAAAGGAAATATTAATAAAACCTTAGTGACTCCATTACCACACCCAGCTACCTATAAATGCCGGGCTACAAGCCACCACTAGGATATTACGTTCTCCGAATGACATTTTAAGATGCAGGAACGTTAGATGGTGACAGAAAGAGATTTGAAAAAGTATAGCCTGGTGTTTGGACAGCATTAACTGTAGGAAATAACTAATTCCTGAATATGAAATAGTACTACATTCAGTGTTGTAAGTCAAGGTTGGGAAGAATGAGGTACTCCTTGAACTAATATTTTCTCCCAAAAAGCATTGAAGAGCTGCGCATAGGCCTGACGTTGCCGTAGTCGTCAGAGCGCGAGTGCAGTAGCACACGCTCTTTGAGTGGACCGGCGTTCAAGCCCGTGACTGTTAAATACGATTAACATTTTCATTGATTGATTTATTGTAAACTCCACTGATCTGGTGGTCGTGCAGGAGTATGAACAAGAACATTTTTTTTATTAAAAAAACCAAAAAACCCCTGATTTCTAGAGTGAATATTTTTTATCTTTTTTGTACCCACCCTCCTGCTATCGGTAAAGTTAGAATTCAACACTGCTCATATTCATGATCAGAGTTTGAATGTGATGTGATTTCAAAACACACCTCTTCACTGAATTTTTCTTACCATATTGGCTTATAACAGGAGGGGCCAACTTAATTTGTGATGCGATCTACTTTTTTCCTTCAAATGTGCCGCGATCTACCATCTCAAAAATTTCATTGCACAAATCGAGGGATGACTGTATATTTAAAATTTGTCGTGATCGACCGAAATTAAATCCGCGATCGACTCGTTGCCCCCCCCCCGGCTTATAATATTTTACTCAAGCTTTGCTGACAGCTAGTCAACTGAATCATCATGAAGGCTTTGGAAGGTAGCCGGTTAAACATAAAAAAATAATAATAATAAAATAAAATTAGTACTTTTGCAAACATGGGATTGATTAATAAGCTTGCTGTCAGATAAATAACACATTTGAAAATCATACGCAGATATCCGTAGTGTGAAACAAAAGTTATCGATTCGATGTTTTTACTTATTTATGGCCACAGGATATTTCCCTAAGTGCCAGAGCAGAACAGACAGATGAATATAACTCCAGTATCTATAGATGGAGGTATTCTAGAGTTTCCTTTTATGTAGAATGAAAAAACAGGAGCTCTCAAAAGAAAACAAGTACAGTACTTCCACCTGAGAAAAATAACTCAGCCCACTTCGGAAAGCGTAGAGAATATTGCCCACATCAGTGATGATATCAGAACACACATATTTCCAAACGAGAGGTACACGACAATCGCATTAGTGCTCATATGCCCGAGAAATTCGAATGTTTTTCATCCCAAGAAACACCTTTCTCATGCTTTATTTATTTATTTTTATTCCTAGTAACCAAAACTCGAAAGCTATTGGCTCCTATAAGCTATTAGTCCACGCGGCTAGTTCAATAGGAATTGATTTTACTGGGAGATGACATTGTCAGGAAAACGTATACAGTAATATTTTGTCTAATAGAGCAGGCGGATTAGAACCAGAAAGAGCTTTCCGCGAGCAACAATAAATGACGTCATCAGCAGATTGCCAGATTTTAAGGAGTTAAAGAGAGCATACTATTCACGTGGGATTAATGATATTAAGCACACAAGAACTGACGGTTTGGTGGGTAAATACAATACCATGCAGTCAGGTCAGAATGTGGATGTATTTTCAGTTCTGCTCAGATATGATAGGAAGGATTATATGCTGAAACCCTTCTGGATTAACAAGCCGTGGGGAACTCTGCAATGCAAGACTTTTGGAGGAAAATTTTTATCAGTGTGGCTCAACTTGTAGTGACGGAATACCTTTGAACAAAGGTGATACAGGGTACTTTGAAAATCATTCATTTTCAAGGGAAATGAATGATAAGGAAACTTTTCAAGGGTTCAGGGAAACTGCTAGTTTTAGGAGGTGTTTTTGTGGTAATATATATATATACGCATTTATCTGGGGAGAAGTATGATAATATGGGTGAAAGTAACGCTTGAAACATATCTCAAGAGTTCTAGTTTGCGGTGGTAAAAGCCGCTCTGACAAGTGAACGGGAAACTAATGGTAATTTCCCGTTCATTTGTCAGAGCGGTAAACTATACAAGAATCCTTGGTCTTAACTGTGTCTACAATAATGCTAGAAGTGTTTTCAATAAAATGAATGAATTCGAACTCCTCATAAGGACAGTGACATTGACATAATAGGGCTAACAGACATTTGGTGTCACCCAGGAATAGGGAATGATGAATTTCACTATTATATTATAATATGTACGGTTTATTTAGGAAGAATATAGACGAGAGAAGGAGTGGATGGGGTCATATTTCTTATCAAAAGCAGCCTGGGTGCGAAAAGAGCTTTCGCAAATTCAGAAGCTATGCCTGCCAGCATAGAATCTGTGTTGTGTGAGTAAGTTACCTACAGACCAGAAGGTAGTGAAGGATTTGACTATTGCCTTTATGCTGATAGAATAGGCGAGCAAAAGTCTTATTATGGCAAATTTCAATTTTCACTATATTGAGTGAAGCAAGTGGGAGGAAAACTCACCACGGAAACAAAATTTTAAAATCAACTAGCCCGTCCGGTCACTCAAAATGTTTGTTTAGTTCAGCCTTAAATTTATTTAAGCTTATAACAACATGTTAAGAAAAGCACTAGAGTTAAATGTTCTAGACCTGATCATCACCAACGAACAAGATAAAAGCAGAGGGATGACAGTACTGGAGCCATTAGCAGGAAGTGGTCACGAAGTTCTAAGTTGGGTGGTAAGCAGAGAGGTCGCAGCTGTCAAAGGCAAAGTCACAGGAGAATATGACAGCTTAAGGCCCACGAAGTGGCTAATGACATCAGCTACACGTGCGGAGGATCTACCTTCACGAGGTGTGCCCTGGGCAGACTTCGGTCTGGCTGAATTACACGCTTTGAGCTGTTCGGGGATAACCCCTTCCCGCTGCCGGTCTTCCTGGATCGCGGTTTCGAAAATCTAGAGCTAATAGGGTTTACTATGTATCTGGTATGCAGAATTGTCCAGTTCCACAGTTCCAGTCTGATTTCCTCTGACGGAGGAAATCTTGCGTTCGCATTTGTTCCTTCTTCTCGTCATTGGATGTGTGAGGTTTGTTTTCGTTCCTTCTCTATCAAATCTGGTCTCAGTGTTCACTTTCGTCGGGCCCAACCTGATGCGACCCGTCGGATCAATATTACCAGGACCAAGGCTAGCTGGTGAGATGGAGGCTTTGTCTTTGTCCAAGCCGAGCTTTCTCTCAAGGTGACCAATCCTACTAACATCAACCAGCTTCTCCATCAGACTTTTCCACACCATACTGCTGAGCCCATCAAGAGTCGCAGTAAACTGATGTCTTATTCTTCCCTCTTGAGTCAGCTCTCCAGTCAGTCCTCGTTGATGGAAAGTGCTTGTCCTCTTCCGTCCCCCTTCTCTTCTTTCGTCCTTAACTGGTTTCTCTGCCTTGCTGTCTTCTGCTCTTCCCCCTTTGCTACTTGGTCCTTCTTTGTCATAAGTCATTTTCTCTTGATCTCTCTCTCTGTTCTTTCCTCCCTGATTCCAGCCTTGAACTCTTCCAATCATCGTCTGACGTCGCCATTGATTCTCGTCCTCGTAGCTCCAACCACTATTTGGTCTCCATCAATTTCCTCTCCAATTTCATATGGTTCTCAGTTGAATTTTAGCAATGATCTATTCGATTCTCAATTCCCTGTTGAATACGCTTCTGGTGATCGCTTTCTGTTACAATCTACTCTTCTGGGGTTGATTCCAAAGTTACTGATTCTAAAAGAGCTCTCCATGACGCCATAGCTCTCTCTGTCTGAAGTTCCTGTTCCTTCACACGGAAACCGAGTTCTCAAAAGCCTTCTTTCAGACAACAACTGTCTGAGTCTCACCGAGCTGGACTGCTTCGTTAAGACTACTCTCTTCGGTCTTGTTGTGGCTATGCGTCCTTCCCAACCTAGTCCTTCTGCTCTGCCTGTTGAAGTCATCCAACTTGGAGTTCGCAAGAAGATCCTCCGCAAAAGAAAATTTGCCAGGGTACAGTCCCTCTTTGCCTAAAATCGCAAGAGATGTTCATGAGATTCTCCATCTCCACTGGCCTTTGAAGACGCTCTTGCTTTCTGGACGTCAGTGTTCTGTGCCCCAGCTACCGATCCTGCGGTGTAGTTCTCATCGTCGACTTTTTTTTGTGAGTCCTGATCTTCAAAGTTCCATCTACCAGCCGATCTCCCAAACTGAAATTCGTGCTGCTGTTCCGCCTGTCTCCCTTATGGCGTCCCACTCCGTCTGCTCTGAAATCTTCCTGCTAAAGTGTTGACTGATCTTTTCCATATCTTTCGGTGGACTGACTCTCTTCCTATGCTTATATTTCGTTCCATCATGGTCTCTTCTGTTCTTATTCGAGCCTATCACAAGATCTTGGTTTGACGTATTCAGTCGGTTGTTCATTTGGAACACTGACAGAGGGCTTTCCAGCCAGCAGATGGCTATGCGGAAAATGTCTTTCTTCTGTCCACTCTCCTGTTGGAGTCTCGCCCTAACCTTAACTCGCTTTTTCTAACGTCTGTCGTTCTTCAGAAGGCTTTCGATCAAGTTTCTTTCTCTGCCGTCATTGAAGCTCTCCTTCGTAAAGGTTTTCCTCGATCATTCTTTAACTACTTCAATCTTCTGCAGTCCAACTGCTGTACTAATCTTCGGATTGCAGGAAAAGAGTTTTGTATTCAATCCACCCGTGGAGTGTACCAAGGAGATCTTCTTTCACCGTTCCTCTTCAATGCCATGATATCTTACATCAATCTTTTCCATCCTTTATTGGCTTTCATTTCCAAGATTTTAAAAACCAATAGTATGGCTGCTGCGGCGACCGATTAGCTTAACAGTAAGCAACACTTCAGTTTTTAATACAAGTACTGTACTTTACTAAACAGACAAATCGACTTTCAGAACACAATCTACAATCGTAACACTCTAGACTTGTTGTCTAAACATACTTTTGATCTAATCTAAAGAACCCAGCTCAGATTACTATCAAACAATACTTTTTTAACTAAAAATTAAATAGCACGATATAATTAATTGAATAGTTTATTTCTATTATGTTGCTTTATTTATTTTCATTTACTAATAAGAGGGGAGGAGGGGGAGAAAAGAAGGAAATAATATATTTTAGAGTAATTCACGTTAATAAAACTACAATTCTCTCTTGCAAATATATATTATTTCTAAATTTCAATTAATGAATTAAACCATGGAGTGTCTCAGTGAATTGGTACGAGTGAAATGTCTAGGGCTCGACTCGGTTTACGTTAAATACAATTCCTGACAATTTTTTCAGCAGAACTTTTATTTATTCATTTTTAATTATTAAGTTCTGAGAATTTCTTCCAGTACACCTTAGGAAAACGTAAATAAAAAAATAAATAAGACATTCTGTTATCTCTTGGATTGCCGGAAGAGTTTACAATATAGAGAATACAAGAACATCACCGTACTTAGTAGTCATGCGAGGTAGAGCCACGCTAAACTCAAACGTGTGTATTAAACATACTCTCGAGTTTGGTCAGTCGGCTAATGACTTCGTGAAGTCTCCAGTTTTCCATTCCACAAAAAATATGGTCTCAGGCGAGGGTAGCATGGTTTTTTTCTTCCGGGAAACTCGGGTTTTTCGTCCGGCAAACAGAAAATCGACCACAGAACACGCAATTTACAGACAATACACACAGAGCAATATAGCATTGGTCGCTGATGCTCCTAAAACCCTATTACGACAATCACAACACCAACAAAACATGTGAATGATCTTTATACCATACACATACAATACCAATCACCAAAGTCTGATACTCTTTTCTGAAATCGTCATCTGAATGTTTTTCATAGTGCAGGATTTCATAAAATTCTTTATCCAAGTGCGTTTATTTTATACTTTTTCCCACCCTTCTTAGTACACAAGAATATGATGGCACGGCGTAACAGATGCTCTTCCAATATATTTCTGCGCTATTATTCTATATACCGCTCGTACACACTTGGTACTTACTATTTCCAAACCGAATTAGTTAACATGCAATACATAGTTTCAGGGGTTCAACTATTCTGGGTTAGAATAATTGCATACGTATAACAAGCAATAGCAATATACAATAAAATCTACAAGTTTGTAATGACAAAGTGTCAAGAACTGTCTTCATGATTTTCTATATGCTGAAATGGCCATAACTAATGTTCTTAAACCTGAAGTACAAGTTCAAGGATAGCTTCTAGTTTAACGACTCAACCAACCTCTGTCCTGATTGGTATGTGTTAGAATGCTATGAAAAGCGTATTCTTAGGAGTCTAGCCCGTCCTCTGTTTCCGTTCATAAATAATTCCAACTGTCACATATGTATAAAGTGAAGTACCATGTGCTGATACACGTAATCAAACGCGACAAGCTTTTATCTATGTTGTATGCATTAGTTATACATATTTATAGGAATTCTCCGCTTTATACAGATGCTCGCTTTTTATGTATTTGTACCTCCAGCTAGGCAGGCAGTGATGGATTCCTGTATAAATATTATAACTGCAGTGCTGTGTCCGTTCATCCACCTGTGTGTATCTATAAATGACGGGGTTTTATATCCACGGCTACGTAGTCTTGTGTTTAAATTCAATTCTTTATACGTCCATTTCCTCTCTATGATAACACGACCCTCTGGGACACAGTAAGGATGCCTGCCGGATTTTGTAGGCTGCATTCACTGGGATGGCCTTTGTTCTGGCGACAGTTCACCTTGAAAAAAAACTCACGTGATACCCATTCCTTCGTCCGAATACAGCAATAAATTGTCTTAAATATTCCCTTATAATAGGCTTCGTATTATATTTCTTAAGGGTGGGAGTTTTGATTGCTGTATCTTCCACGAAGAGGTTATGAAGTGCTCTCTTTCCCAATGAATTTGTAATATCAAATACTTTTTCTGTCGGAGTTACCATATTGTCCGCAATGCTTATTGTATGTTAAAATTGCACGAAAAACTCATCGTGATATCTTGAAAAGATGTCTATTATATCAGCGTAGATCAATGTTTAGCATTAATATTTCTTGCAATACAAACGATATACGTGATTAAGGGATTAAGGCAAAGACAAAATGTGCAAGTAGCTTGGATACATCCACAGTTTTCCACCTACAATCCGAGCAGCAACAAGGGCGCCACGCACACAGACGCAAATAGTTGTTTTTTTCACTCGCAGCTAAGAAAGAGGAGGCGAAATACTGCTCGCTCTTTTAAACTATTTACTGTGTTAAAAGTATCGTTTGTAATTAGCATTGAATATATCACTGAAACCGAACAGAATAAAAACACGTCACTGACAAGCAATGAGACCGTTGCTACTAGTCATACGCGTACCCACGGGGGAGGGGCTCAGGGGAATAAAGCCCTCAATAACATTTTGTTTATATTATATAACTGTACTGCAGTGATTTTCAACTTTTTTTTAATAACGGCACCCCTAAGTAATTTATTTTATTTTGCGGCACCCCTACTCAATCTTCTGCCTGTTAGATCTCTCTCTCTCTCTCTCTCTCTCTCTCTCTCTCTCTCTCTCTCTCTCTCTCTCTCTCTCTCTCTCTCTCTCTGTTATATGATAGTTATTACAATAATATAATTATAAAAATTACATTTCATAATACAAATTATATATATATATATACAGTATATAATAATTTATTCTTTATATAGAGGTACTAAGTAAACATCAATTATAGATCACCACAAAACTAAAAAGATACTGTACACTTTTTTATAATGAAATAAACATATAAATTAAAAAAATAATAAGTTTAAGTAACTTAAACCCAAATTACGTGGCACCTCTCGAATGCTGTTGCGGCATCCTAAGGTGCCGCGGCACCCCGGTTGAAAACCACTGCTGTACTGTGACGTGTTGATGCTTGTAAAAGTTATCAGTGTAAAAGGTACGAGCGCCATTCACAAGTAAAATTTCTGGGTGCTACACTGCATACCAATGTTAAATTATGGGCAGGGGGGGGATTACCCAAACCCGTATACAAAAAATTCCAAGTACAGAAGTGTACTTTCCTTCTCCTCTCCTCCGTGACAGTATAATGTGTTCAAATTGTCAAATGGGTTCACATGGAAAGGTTTGGGTTCGAATCCGATATAGAAGCTTGAAATTCTTAGATTCGATTATATTTGTTAAAGCAGTGTTGCAGTAACGCGTACAAAAATCCACTTAACAATGATCATAAGGATCGTTTTTAAGTGGATTTTTAAAAATAAGTTTTGGAGAAATTCTTTGATGTTTTGATAACTCTTTTTTCCCCTTTGCTAAAGCGCACTGATAATTATTTTAATATGTATGATGACAACCTGACTGTACTGTATTATTTTGGTATGTATGATGACAACCTGACTGAAAGCCCAGAATAAAATCATCATTGCCCATCACTGACTTCGTCTCCTTTTTTTAAATTGCCTCTGTGGTTCTCTGGCGAAGGGCGCCGGTGTCCCAGCAGTGTCATAGAACACATTTTACTCACTAGGCTTATGAGTGATTAATGAGACCTTCGAGACCCTGATCGCTAATCCGGCGGGAGCTGGTTGATCCCTCTGTTAAACGCTTGTAATCCCATTAAACAATTTCGCCGATAACTTCCTCCGTTCAGACACTATCGATAGTATCACCTCCTGCTGCAGGATCAGGGACAGCCAACTGACCTTTCCAGACATGCGGACTGACACCCGAAGGGGAGCCCTGACTGTATATCATTACGATGATACGATTAGTCCTGTTTGGGTTTTCCTTAGGGACTAACTGGAGTACTGTTGCTGCAAAAGTAGTCTGCAAACCCCCTTGTGATACCGAGAGACAGTAATCCCTGTATGAGGTACCTTCTGTCTAGTGTACTTTCCGTGCCCCTCGATTAGAAATTATAATAGGTTAACACAGTGTACCAATTATTAGTGTTCGGCATATAACTCGTTCTTATGTGAATAACAGAAGTGCTCACCAGCGTGACTTTTGGAAAATGGCACCACAGCTGTCTCCTGTATCTTCGAAGTTTACTTGTTGCGAGTATTAAAATGAAATGGCCACGCGTTTTTTTTTTTTTTTTTAAATAAAAGTATGGCTTGTATGTAATTAGCTGTTGTTACTCGGCGATCATAGTTTGTTTGGTAATGAGAAAGCCTGCTTCCTTCATTACAAAGCAAATGCAACTAAATACAGTATAATGTCGTCAGGTTTGGAAATGCCCTTAGATATCTGCATTTATAGGAAATAAAACAGCAAAAACAGAGAAGTTTAACCGACTGTAAACACCCCTTCCGGTTTTTGGACCAGCGTCCGTTGACACCGAAGATGCACTTATGATTCTCGTTTGTGAGCATTGGATTTTCGCTCAAGAAAAGTCTGACATTAGGATTCCCATACCCTCCGCTCAATACAGGAGACTGACTGTAATAGCTGTGAATGGAATGGAAGGATCACCAAATATTACGCATCTCACTGTTATTTATTGATCACCTACGCTGTGGAGTATTAAAATGCTCCACTCATCTTTTTAAACATTTTGCGTTCCCGTTAAAACAGAATCCGCTAAAGGTAAAAAAAAAAAAAAAAAATTCAGCGAAAAAATGACGAAAACATTTAAAAATTAAAATTTCAATCTAAAAAGAACGTTTTACATGTTTCAAACAAAGTGCTAGATTAATTCCAGTAAAAAATATCATCGTGACTGTGTGCACTAACAAACCTTGACTGATTTAAAATCATTTGTAAAACAAGATGGATGAAACAACAACACGAAAGGATACTTGCGTTTATGTTACGAAGTTATTATTTCCTACACATCTCAAAAATATTTAATGAGATCTTACGATGCATTATTTATTTTCTATTAGTGTTACGTCGTTCTTTAACATGTAAAATGCATTTCCACGAATCTGACGTTAAACCAGACAATATTCTGATGCCTTTGTGTAATGGAATAGTTGTTTTTGTTCTCTCTCTCTCTCCATTTTGCGATATGATTATACTTGAAGTACAACATTCTGAACTTGAGAGGAAATGGCATATTTTCTTTGCGAGAGGTTATTAAAAGCTTCGTTATCATCTAATAAAAACACGGCTAAAGCCTCTTCGTAAATGGCGGAACGTCTTACTGCATACAATTTTTGTGTTAAATCCCTATATTCACAATCAAGTGGATTAAAGCTTACAAACTGGCTTAATGCGAGTAACATTTTTTCAGACAAAGCATCTATACCAATATAAGACGGAAACAAATCGCGAGATATCATTTTCAACGAAATTATGTAGCAGATCTGTAATTCATAAATTAAATGCTGAAAGGAAACATGAATGGAAACACCCATTTGGGGCAACGTTACTGTTCGATCTTCACTAACTTCTAATTGAATTATGTTTGTGAGCCCCAATATGCACTGAACCAAGGAAAACTGAATACGTTTGCAAGTTTCGAATTATATTATATTCTGGGATACGGATTAAACGTAAGAAATTTAATCCACAGAGTGAAATTAAACCGTCGATTTTCATTCGTTTTAATAAAAATTGCATTTTTCGTATAAGCTAACGGCCTAGAGTATAATGGAACTTAACAACGAACCAGGAGGACCGTATCAAAATTAAATGGTACTGTTCAAATAGTGCAACCTAATAATATCGCTAACCAATCCTTTCTGGTTAATCAAACTTTTATTTAACTGAAGAATTTATGGACTTCTAAGACAGCGCTCAGACATAGGAAAATAGGATATTGGTAAAGGAAACGAAGCCGTTTATTTCACATCAAAGACCAGAGTATTTAAATCATTAAAAACCAAAGCAATCTCTTTAGTACTGTAGAAATACAAGTTCTAAAATATTGTAGCCATCTAGTGTTAAGTCGAGATGCAACTTGCTGGAGGAAGGGATATGTAAACCTCTGAGGAGAGTTTTATAAGTCACTGGAAAAGAGTAAAGTATGTAGTATTTTTTAATATGTAGGTCTTTTTACAAAAGTGCTCGAGCTACGTGGCGAGAGGGATTAAAATCATTCCGGTAAACCCTTCATATATATTCATGTGCTGTGCCTTCATATATATTCAGGTGCTGTGTCTGTGTCTTCATATATATATTCATGTGCCGTGCCTTCATATATATTCATGTGCTGTGTCTTCATATATATTCAGGTGCTGTGTCTTCATATATATTCAGGTGCTGTGTCTGTGTCTAGGACAGAGAAATAATGCTTCTTGATAGGCCCCTAAAGATCAGGTTTACTGAAATACGGAATAGTATTATAGGCATGCTATAATTAAGTTTTTATTAAAGCAATCGTTAAGGAGGTGTGGGGTCAGTCCGTCTGTGACGGAAGGCTTCTTTACGGCTGTTCAGTTTGGGTTGTACTTGTCCGATCTCAGGCTGAGGAAACAAGTCCCCCCCCGCGAGTCATGCGGTGTTTTTCCGCTTGCAAAACATGCAAATCAGCCCGTGAACCCACACGTTGAATAAACGACAAAATAGACAAAGAACACACAAATTACCCATATTGGTTGATTAATTCTGCATTAGGTTTAGTAAGAGGTGAGAGGTGGGTAAGAGGTGAAATGAGATGACTACAAAAGGAAGTGGATGTTTTCTACCCCTGACTGCTGTTGTGAAGTAGCCATGTCATGTCATGTCATTATAGGAATTATATTATTATAGGCTAATTTTACTGTATGACTTCCTATATTTCTTTTTAGATAATTTTTATTGTTCAACGTATCTGATGGACTATAGTTAATGAACTAAATGTGTAAGTATTATTATTATTACTGATAACAGACGTTTAATTTAGTTGAAAATTGGGAAACACCAATGAGAATTGGAGGAAATGCAAGTAAAAACTCCTATCCCTACATAGTCATCCCGAAGTATAAACAAGAAACTTATTTTAATTTTAAGACGGCAATTCCCTAGCTCAGTGGTTCTCAACCGGGGTGCTGCGGCACCTTAGGGTGGAGCAACAATATTCCAGAAGTGTCATGTAATTTGGGTTTAAGTTACTTAAATTTATTTTTTTTTTAATTTATATATTTATTTCAATATAAAAAGGTGTACGGTATCTTTTTAATTTTGTGGTGATCTATAATTTATGTTTATTTAGTACCTATATATAAAGAATAAAATTATATATATATATATATATATAATTTGTATTATGAATTGTAAATTTGTTAAAGTTATATTATTGTAATAACTATCATACAACATATTTTTTAATATTATATATATATATGCAGAGAAGGAATCGAATCTAATAAGCAGAAAATCGAGTAGGGGTGCCACAAAATTAAATAAATTACTTATGGATGCCGTTATATACTAAGAGCCTTAGTTCTTAGTGCTGCCTTGTGAGGGATTGCATATATACGTGTGTGTGTGTGTGTGTGTGTGTGTGTGTGTGTGTGTGTGTGTGTGTGTGTGTGTGTGTGTGTGTGTTTCTCTTCTCCAGTTTTCAGCTGCGTCAATTTTCTAGTCACCTAAGTTGTATATAATTGATTATTTCGATTATTGATCATTCGATAATGCCTGTCACCACTCTTAGCCCGTGAACATAAACACGAGATGGAAAATCACTGCAATGTTCGAATGTATTTTACTCATTGTTGAAACAGGTATTTTTTTGTTTTTATTTTCATTTTTTTCTTTTATCTTATGAATCTATCAAAATATGTTTTGTCAGTTTTTGCCGAATTCATTCGCAATTTACAAGATATATCTTTGTTTAGTGCATAATGGGGCTCACAGCATGTTGATCAAATAGGTACTAGAAAAACCCAGCCTACTACACTGGTTGAAATATCCGGTAGGTTGGATTTTTCACTCATTCATTCTGCTCATTCATCCATCTGCTCATTGGCCATTTTGAGATGACTGGTTTATTAATTAATCGTTTTGATATGTAATTTCTTTCTTTGAAGTTATAGATTCAAGTCTCGAGTTCTTCCTCCTCGCGACTGCTCAGGAAAATCTTTAATTCGTGGTGAGTTTATCAGTCCTGAAACAGGCGAAATTACTGTAGGGACCCTAGCTAGTCCCTTCATAAAATACCTTAAACTGCAGTTAATTCCAAAAACGTGGAATAATGCACTTGCGATTCTACACAAATAAGGAGGACTTGGGGACACTACCGAACCTTTAGCCTACTCGTAGACTTGCTAACGAGTCGACTCCAAGCAAAAAGAATTGACCGATTGCAGCCAAAAGAAAGCATTGGTTTTAGAAACTTCCGGACAATTAACCATAATTATGCTCATCATGAAGGAACTTGGTATATTAGGAATATGGCCTACCGCTCTACCCGGATTTGTAAACCATTAGACTCCTTCGACTTTAGCAAGCAACACATCAGCCGTAATTAATGTGTTGCTCGTGCAGGGGATGGAGAGGCCGTAAATTCAGCTCACATTTATAACAATGTAACCGATATTGCACATCTATTTAAATAAGAAATTGGAAAAGCAGTACATCCAAAGACACTGTCATCCTCGAACAATTAAATTGGGAAAATAAAGGTACCTGTATTAAAGATTATTTGTTGCTTATTTTTTCGCCAAAAATAACTAAGGCATCAGCGCATTATGTCTGTAAATTCTGTGTATTCTATGGTAAGTGTGCTTGATTTGCTGGATGTAAAACCTGAGCTTCTGTTGGGGGGGGGGGGGATCGCATAACCTTCGCTCGGTCGGTCAGATATAAACAGAATTTTATTTTTAAATTTGACCAATATGACTTATCAGTTCCCATTTTGGATACTGAATGCAAAAAAATATGACAAGTTAAAAAAAAAAAAAAACCAGAAGTATGGACATATGCTCCGCATCGGCAAAAGGAGTTAGTTAGTTATTTTTGGTTTTTAGGAGCATTAGCAACTAAGGCCATATTGCTCCGGGATATGCGGTGGTCATTCTCTGACCTTTCCACATCCTCCGTATTTGGTGGTGACGGGCTCGAACCCCGGTCTAATCAAGAAGCATGTGCTATGCACTGCTGCTCCTTCCCACCTGGCTACGGAGGCGCCTCGGCAAAAGGAACGTATGGATAAGATCCCATACTAAAGAGAAAGAGATTCAATGGCAATGGATGCGGCATGTTGCCAAAGGAGGAGGCAATAGGTGGTTGAGGGAAATTTTGAAAAGATAGTCTAAGGGAACTGACCTACGAGATAAATAAATAAATTTTCTGTTTGTACTCCGGGTCACTCACATGGGGCCAGAGTATTACAAGATAGAAAATATAAGAAAAGGTTTAAAACCTACAGCTATTTCTTTGAATCTTTCTATAAAAAAAAGCATTTTTTCCCCACTGGAGAGGGGGAGTTGGAACGCTTGTACACAAAACTTTGTTAATTTTGAATAGCATGAAATGTCGTGGCTTGAAATCAGGTGATTTTTCCCAACTATTCTCTATAAGAATTTGCCTCAAGCTTAAATTAGATTTTACTCAAATTACAATTTGTTAATAAATTTTTATTGCCGAAGAACAAGTCACTATTATTATTTTTTTTTTCTCCCTATTTTCCTCAGAAAAATAAATTTTCTGTTTATACTCCGGGACGACCAAACGGTCAGAGGAGTTCACAAGATAAACAGAATACAAGAAACAGCACCGTATTCAGCAGTCACGGACTTGAACCCCGGTCATTCAACGTACGTGTACTTATGCACCCACGCGCCTGACCAATAGACTACGGCGGCCTTTAAGATGATGGCATTTATTCGGAATAAATCTGTCTCTCTGAAATACGTAAAGAATCTACATACGTATTAGAGGAAAAACTACTTAATTCCTACCCACCTCCGGGATTTTTACAGAGCTCCTTCGGTATGGTAAGTGATTCAAGACTGGTTGCCTCCTCCTCTGGCAACATGCCGCATCCACTGCCATTGAATCTCTTTGCTTTAGTATGGATCTTATCCATACGTTCCTTTAGAAAGATGTTTTGGAGAACATTAGTCAATCCATAATTTCACTTTCTTAATGAAATACGAACAGTAGAGATGGTTTTCTGTCACATAAGCAGGTCTATTCAAATTAAAGTATATGTATTCATCAATGACATATTCTGTATGCCGTCTTTCTAGTCTTTTCTCAGAGTACATTGAAGCAACTGATTAAGAGAACAAAGTTTGCCTTTTCAAAGTGTGTTAAGCGTGGATCAAATGCATCATCCTTCACTGCTAGTCCTAAAGACGTAATTTGATAGACTGTAGCGTTGTTATTCAGTAATCGCTAGCATTGCAATGAGAAAACAAAAAAGCGCACATCAGTAGCTTATTTGCTCACCTTACATTTTATAGGTTTATTTGAAAGCGCACGTTATCAAAGCAGGTATACACTTGCTAGTGGAAAAATATACAGTAAAAACTATTGCTGCATGTAGGTAAAATGCAAAGCATCCTGCTTTGAACTCGACATAAATAATAAACAACACCAGCAGGGCGTCCCAGCGCAGTTAATATGAATGGAAGATTGGTGTGTACGGTGTAAACATCAATTTTAATATCAAATACGTCATGCGAATTACACTCGGGACAGCTTGGCCCCAAATGGTACAAGACTTCGTCCATTATGTGTTTGGATTGCCGTATTATTGTTATTATGATTAATGCGATTGATGCACGCGGACATTTCGAAATGCTTCTATTCAAGCCCGAATGGCTTTCTGCCAGACTTTTAAGGCACAAATAACGCTTAGATCAGGAGATTAAGTAAGAAAAGATCGCAACAGAGACATAACTAAAGCCAATGGAGACATAACTAACTTATTGTCTGATGTCTATGAAAGAATTCACAAAAGTTCTCGAAGGTTTTTATTGCTTGAAGTGGATAGTGCGGAAAACCTGACAGAAATTAGGCAGCACTTTGGGACTATGACCAACGTACAAGCATTTTCTGCATGATGTATCGAATTATCACGTATAAACAAATGGACGATGATTCTTTTACTCTGATATTTTTGTGTTTCAATAAAATGTTTTGTTGGTTACTCGAAATTATTATATACAAACAAAATAGATAATGACAGTGTCTTGTGTTGTAATAAAAAGTTTTGTTGGTTCGTTATCAAGTATGTGTTTATTATTTCAGCATTGAGTCATGATATTAAAAGAATCGGCGAAAACTGTATTTTAAAACTTAACGTGTTGTATGCGTGTGTGCACGCGCGGACGCGCAAGAGCATCGTGAGAAGGAAAAAGACGGATAAGCTTACTACGGTGCAAATATTGTGAGGTTATTTGCTCTAGAACGTAGGTTAGCTCTCGATGTTCCCGTGCGTGTGAATTGAATTGACTGAAAAATTTTATTACAAATTTCTAAATAAAGGTGTGTGGCAAGAGAAGCTGATTTGGTAGGGATAAGCCATTGTAGTAAATCATATTTTGCTCTGTATTCCGATAACTGTCTACAACAACTCTATACAGTATAAACAAATAAATTGCCGCCGTAGCCTAGTGGTCAGGCGCGCGGGTGCATTACACGTGCCTTGAGTGACCGGGGTTCAAGCCCGTGACTGCTGAATACGGTGCTGTTTCTTGTATTCTGTCTATCTTGTTAACTCCTCTGACTGTTTGGTCGTCCCGGAGTATAAACAGAAAATTTATTTATTTATACTATAGGTGTTCACAAGATAGATACAAGAATATTACGTATTTAGCAGTCAAGCGAGCTTGAACCACGGTCACTCAAACCGTGTGTATTTCTGTACTGACCACTCCGCTAAGAGGGCTTATATGTAAATAAATATCGCTTTTCAAAATTTTAATGTGTGTAGTCTCCAAATCCATGAACTGGACACTGATTAAATTTCGTGAGTGCGTCGGAGGATCAACATCGGTAAAAAAAAAAGGTCTTAAAAAGGGTCCGAAAGCCTATTCTCGTTGGGTTAAATATTGGAAATTTTGTTTTGTTTGAATTAATTTATTTAGATTATAGGAAGGTTATAAGATTGATTGGTTTTTGAAATACGCCAAGTTTCTTTTAAACACTTTCATTCCCATTGGAACACAGCAAACAATGCCTCATCTCTGTTACGATAGATATGACACTAGTACAATGGGGCATCTCCGCGTTATCTATCAGCAATAGGCTTGACTAAATGAAATTTTCCTTTAGCGATGCATTTGTTCACGGACGACTACCTACTTGGCCTTCTCGTTACTTCGACCTAAATCCATTAAATATTTACTTTAGAGGACTAATCTGAATATCTTTGAGAGAGTTACTTAAGTGCGCCCTAACTCATTGGCGTCCCAGGTAATTGCCATCCTTTTATAACATTGGACCTGTTTGGGTCACATAGTCGAGTGGTAAAACGTAAGACTACAGTACTACACGCGTTTAAGTGAACAGTAGTTCAAGTACGCGTGACTGCTAAATAGGGTCTTGTCCTTGTATTCTTTCTATGTTGTAAACTATTCTGACCCTATGTGGCTGTCCAGTTTTTATAAGCAGCAAAAAAAAAAAAAAATAAATAAATAAATAAATAAATAAAATAAATTAATAAAACAATTGGTATGCAGGATTGAAATGTCGACTTACGATGAGTTACTTCGGCGTATTAGACATGCTGCTGAAGGACACTAATGCCCCACGACATTTATTCCGAGGAAATGGCTTGGTCATGCATCTAAGCTGAAGGTGCGCGAACTTGTTACAAATTTTCTTATTAAAAAAACCGTAGAAAAAGGATCTGTGTTCGAATCTCCTCTCGAAAGGAGGAACTTTAATCACTTTTTTTTTTCAGAACGTGACGGAATAGCCCGTCTCGGGCGACGGTTATGTGGTTTTATCTACAAGAAACTCAACATTTTCATTGGCCAAACATGCAAGCCGACCAAAAAGAAACACTAAATTTATACTTGGTTGCTTTAGCTTTGGTTTTGATCTTAGTTGCTTGAAACATACACACCATTTAAAAAAGTAAAGACATATAACAAATACAAATAAATGAGGGTGGAAGTATGAGAGGGGAATTCGAATCACCCACTATTAGAGTTAGAGAGGAGGAAGAGGAAAATAAAAAACTTTCTCTTCGAGGCGCACTTATGTGCCTAGTTTTAAACTATCTTACTTGGTTCTTATGAGAAACATTAAGTTTCTCAGAAGAATCAGGTAAAGTCTAATTTGTATTAATAATTTCTGCAGGTGAAACAGAAGTTGAATATGCTGGAGCTACTAAAACTACTACAGCATATAGCCTACTACTAAATAAAATAAAACCATGGAAAAGTAAAGGAAAAGACAGCTGTTCCACGAAAAGTAGCCGACATGGAAAAGAAATTTTACTCACATTCTTAAAAAAAAAAAATTACTAATCTCAACGTTCTTCTATTCTAAACATCATATTTGAAATATACCATAAGTGTATACCACACCTACTATACAACACGTGCTACGACCCGCGATAGCTGTCTTGCTTCATTTTTTTTTTTTGTTTCTAAACAGAGCTGGAAACCTAATTCTTGGAATTAGGTTTCCTGTTCCAAGAACTACCAGGTAATCTTTAAACGTTATTTGAGTACATGGCTGAGCATTGTATTCTGCAAAATATTTTCTGGCGCTATATTTAATAAGAGCATACAATACAAGGCATTTCATTTTTCGGACTCGGACAAGGCTTTTGATTTTTCAGACTGAATTAGTAATGTATTAATAACGTCTTGCGACAACTTTTACAAATGTGTCGTCATATACGAACATACGTGGAGTTACTGTACTGTGAACAGTTTTATGTAGAGTAGACAAAACGGTGTCAAATGGTTACTTATACATACAGTCTTGTAAACTGCGTCCATACGTTGGTATCGCAGCTCTCTGATACAAGTCAATTCTCATTAAAATGAGCACAGAATATGTTTATAAAACTCACTCTGGCAAACTGCCAAAGCAGCCGATCTGGAAAAATGAAAAACTGTTATCTTTTCCATTTTATTGTTTAGTTATCACTGCAATTTTATATATATATATATATATATATATATATATAAATGGCGTTCGCAGTTAGTTTTGAACGAAAATAATCAAAATACGATGAATGATGTTCTTGTTTAGCAATGCAGACATATTAAACGGGTACTGCTAAACTTAACATTCATCTAGTTTAGATATCTTACTAATTGAGGTTTACTTTACCTTATTATTGTATCTTGTTAGTAATATTTAAAAGAAAAGAAAAAATGAGCTATTGTTCTTGCCTTCTTAACTATGCGTCAACAAGAGATCTCTCATGACATTATAGGGATGAGAAGAGAGAGAGAGAGAGAGAGAGGATCAGATCGGAATGGTAATCAGAATAATATGGATTATTCATTAAATGAGAAATCTGTCTTACCCTATACACTAGTAATTTAGAATTTAACATTAAATTAATTATAATATGACGACAGTAATCCAATGTACCTTGCTGCGATCTACAATTTCAGGGGGAAACTACCGATTTTTGTCAAATGATTCCTCAGAAATTTCATAAAAATTGAGTTCCTGAGGGACCATTTGAAAAGTGCATTAGATTGAATTATCTAATGCACTTTTCAAATGGTCCCTCAGGGAATGCCAAAGATTGAATAATCTAATGCACCTCGCTCAAACATATTATAGACAAGCGCTACCGTGACACTGAATTATATATATAAAAAATAAATTTTCTGATTATACTCCGGGACGATCACTCGGTCAGAAGAGCTCACCAGATAGTTAGAATACAAGACATTACCTTGCATATATATATATATATATATATATATATATTTGGAATTCATTGAGTGTATTTAACAGAGGGCTGAAAAACTCACACTAAGTGTAAAAATTCCTATTTCTGAATCAGCAGAAAAATGGAGAGGAAATAAGGTTGAAAGTAATTTAGACAGTATTAGTGCTGGCATAACAGGGAACACTTAAGAGCTATTGCAACGAAATTTATTTTTTCGGGTCACTTCATTAAGAAGGAGGATATGGGATGGATAATAACAGTCAAGTAACATATCTCTTTTATTTGTTTTCGCAGCGCCTGTATTATGCTTTGAATGATTTAAATAATGAATGAAAATAACGACTAAATATGCATGTAATGAAATAAAAATTGAATAACCAAATAAATTATCGTACGCAGACTACGTTAATAGCAGAACGCATGCCACAAATCTGAATAAACATTGCTTTCTGACCAGGTGTGGGTTGTCTGAAGTGGAGTACAGTATTAGAATGAGAGTGGTGTAGAATATTCCGGAAACATTTAACTGGGGGCACGGGGAACTGACTCTATTGAGTACCAGGAGTACGCACTCAATTGAGATGTCACGTGAAGTACCAACTTTCTGATATCATGAGAGGTGACGTCCTCCATCAGCGTCTTCTCTCTGTCCCTACTATTTCAGACAGTAACATTTCTGTAGTCACTCCTTCGTCTTGTCAACACCACCTCCACACAGTTCATCCACGTGCGCTCTCGGCGTTCATCCGATGGAGGCGTCCTGCTAGCGTTTGCATCATTGTTACGCCATCCATTCATAGAACGGAGAGGTTGGTCAATAGACAGCTGTGCGTTGACAGACAGCGTTTAAATGGCTGCTGATAAATAATGACCTTCATTAATGCCCAGCATCAATGGGTGGCTATCTAGCTGCTCCATTGTGTTAGGCCTAAATTACCGAGTCAGTGGGTTCAGGAACAATAGCGCCAATTTTACGGGGTTGCGACAGCAACAACGGAGGTCACTGCAGTCAAAAACCAGGAGGCCACCGACAACTTGCACGCCCACTGCAGATGTATAAAGTTTTGTTTCCTCTGCTAGTCTCAGTGTTAGCAGCACCTGTGCAAAGGTTTTTGTCCTAACGCAGAAACACGACACAGAAGTGTGAGCCTGTAACTCAAAGACCACCTAAATGCTGAAGACATTGTGGTTTATAACAGAATTTTCCAGAAAAGATGGGGGCGTGGGTTTGCACCGTTATTCTACGCCATAATGGGTGGTCCATTTGTTGAAACTCAATTTTGTAATTAGGGAATTATGTAGATAAAGATTGGAAGCAAAGCACTTTATAAAATAATTAGTTTTTATACTCTATTTAACATGTCCAAAGGTTTGACGGATAGAAGGTGCTTCTGAGTATAAATAAAGCAAAACTATCGAGCGAAATTTTTATACTCTATCTTGTACACCGACAGAAATGGCTGAAAATTTTTGGTAGAAACAATCACTTTCTTTGGTTCCATATTAATTAGAATATTTATTAGACCATCGTCTCATGCTGATCGAAACTGAGTTCAAACTGAATGACTGCTTTAACAATCTACAGAAAAAACATATTATTCGATTTCAGTTTTTTGATAATGAATACTGTATGCGAAAAGTATTACGTTGGTTCATGGTAAGTAGCATAAAATCTAATTATTTTTGTTCTTACTCTACCCCTTCGTCTCGTTATTATACAGTTGCAGACAACCATTAAGAAAACAATACAACACTGATCCTTAAAGAGAATTTTTAGCCACTACAACATTTTTCTCCTTAAAAAAAAAAAAAAAAAAAACGTAAATTCATCTCGACTACCGTGTAAGGATTACCAAAACTAATAATCCCCAAGAATAATTGGACAAGAAAGAAACATCCCGGATGGATCCATTATTTCATAGGAAATAAAAGTACAGTATTCTAAATAGAATAACATTTTACCGAATTCCGATTTAAACATATGTAATAAAGAACGTAATTAATATAACACCTAACAAACGGGATCAGCTGATTTCTAATATATGTATAATGCGGAAGCTGAAGCAATGTATATTCACTATTTGACTGGCTAAATGAGACGGGGTGTGAGGGGGGGGGGGGGTTCTACAGCAGAAAGAGAACTGGAGAGAGAGCACTGACTGGAACGATACTAATCCTGAAAAAACGCAAATGACAGTGAAAAGAGAAAACAGCAAAGCCGTTTGGAAGAATGTTGAATAATGAAGCACGCTAAAATAGCCATAAAGGTCTTCAACCAAGAGAGTAGAGGGAGTTAAATAAGGGCAGATGAAAACTGCAGCAGAAACCCACAGAGGACACTGCCTCTGTGGGTTGCTCTCAGCCACCGCCATAAATCTACTTAACATGTCCAAAGTTTCAAGAATTCAAAACGAAAACACGAAATTCTGCTTTTTATTAAGGAGCACAAGAAGGAGAAGCAATTTAGTAAAAAATATTTAAATGTAAGCTTGTAATTCCTACAAACTTCAAACAGAGAAGCTCATAAACTGCACCAGGCTTGTTTGAATTCTTTTATTTTTCCAGTGGTTTTTACGGTGTGGAAGCGCAACATTAACCATTCATTTGCATATACAGCACTCCGCTAAAACAGAAGCTACATACAGTATAATGCAACACGCTGGGTGCACGTGTCTTGTGGACGTTATTACACACGCTCTGTGATTAAGAAACGCAAACGTTTCAGTGTAGAAATTATTTTCTTCGCTTTCGCCACTCTACAGGGGTCGAGGGGATGATAACAAACACGTGGGTTTTATTTACGGGTATTAGTCATTCCGAGGTTCCATTAATGTTTTAATATTAGAAAGTTTTGAAACGGAACAAAACTTAAATTTTAATTATTAATGCAAAATTTTCATAAACACAACGAAAACAAAACAGCGAAAAGGTGAAACAAAGGTTAGCTTGATAAGTTATAGCTGTATAGATGAATAGTTTCTAACCCTTTTTGTACTGGAAACTACTTTATTTTTCGACTACTACAAGTGTGCTAGGACTGTAGTAGAGCTATAAAAATAAACACAATACAGTATAAAAGATTATAACGAACTTTTAGGCAGCCCATATTTCACAAAATTATCTGTGGCCTTCAATGTTCCTCTGACAATAAGTTGCAGAACTACACTATTGATCTTGCAGCAAACCCAGAAAGGTGATCGACACCACTTGATGTATTACAGATATCATGGAAAACAATGATTAATAGTCTTAATAAAATAATTTTATTTCTTTTGTTTCTCTCAATAAGTTCAAATGTAAAATAAAAAATAAATTAAAATAGTATAATATGTCATACTAGAGGGCGTTCATTTAAAACGCAACCTATAATTGTCAGGTTCCGTACGTTGTTTGTGAGAGATTTTATTGGTCGTTGATAGAAGGAGCGGATAATGAGAGTGAGTTTAACCAAATTTGAGCAAATGAGCTGTCAGGAACATTAAAAATTGACATGCATTGGTGTATTGTGCCAGAGAAAAACGCAAATTTTTGATTGAGAAAGATGGTTCTGACCATTGAGCAAAGAAGCTTTCCAACAAGTGTTCCCGAAAGTGGAGGTGCCAAACAAAACCACAGTTTACTGCTTTGTTAGAAAGTTTGAGAGAGTCTGTGTGTGATCGAACGCATAATCGCAGGTGCACGACCCTAAAGGACGACGCGCTGAGAAATGTGAGGCTCAGTTGGTTGCAGTCCCCCCTCCTCTAAATAATTACGAAAACGTCCCAACAGAAGAATATGTTTTTAGGCAGTACACATAAAGCTATACGTTTGCTGCATTTGAGAACTTACCGCATCCATGCCATTCATAAATTGCGGCCTGCCGATCATGCTGCTCGGTTTTGTTACTGTAATTGTTTTTGGGCCTTTGTTCATAACAACATTCAAGCGTTAGGCAAAACTTTTTTCTGAATCCAGCACACTTACTGACTCCATTCGAAAGTGGGTAGTAAAGCTAATTAATGACCCGTCTCTTACAAAGTCTCTCCATTCTCTGTCTCATTGAGGTTGTTTCTGCTGCGTGCCTTTTCAATAGATAGTTTCATGGTGTCAGCATCCATTTACTGTACAAATTCAAACTCACAGGGCCAACTTTTCTTCTTCTCAGTTATTCTTCAATTTCCATTTTCTTGGAGCAACCTTCCTTCACATGTATTTCTTGAAAATTATAATCTACAGAAATTCCAGTCTAATGTCAACAAGTATCTTCTGTCTTCTCAACCTTCAGCCCACTCACGATACTAAGTATACTATATGTCAGTGGCGTAGCTACCATATAGGCAGGCAAGGCATTTGCCTCCGGGACCGGGCCCTTTAGGGGTCCAGCGTCTTTGGCTGTCTCCTGTTTTGCAATTTTCATTAATTATGTAGGGGCCCGAACATGTTCTTTGCCTCAGGGCCCGAAAAAGTGTAGCTACGCTACTGCATGTACTATAAGTACTCCAGTATATCTTATTTATTTTTCGTGTTAACGATTAGCAGTTACTAACTACTAATCATTCAAATGACATAATCGACTATGATCTCTCGTTTTTGCCCATCACTACACAGTATGCCTGCGTGCTATGAAAATACCACTGATATAGGTCTCCATGTTCAGTGCTGGCTGATTGCAAAAATAAGTTTTTTGTGTGAGCCCTGTTGTTCTTGTGTGTCGGAGTAAATAACGTTGCTTTACAGCAGATTATAATAGATTACAGAACAATTAAGATTATTATTATTAGTAGCTGTATGGTGCAAGGAAGCTGAGGCTTATGCTGTACCAGCCAAAAGAAAAAAAAACCTGAATTACTCTGAGAGAGAGCGAGTCAGAAGTAGAAGAGCATTAAAAAAAAAAAAAAAGAAAAAAAGAAGAATGATGATATCCAGATCCGGACCCTGAGTGTGCCAAGCCCATTCTCATCAGATGTGAGCCACTGGGGTTTCATAACTATATAGTATTTCTTTATAGCAGATTATAGTAGAGCACCTAATAATTAAAAATAATTTATAATTATATACCAACCAACTTCATTTGATAAAAAAAAAAAAAAATGGTTGTGCGACTTGAGTAGAGAGTAAACAGCCCCTGCCACGAGTTATTTACCTGTCTTCAGGATAGCCCGGGAAAGGTGATTTACAAGAACCGAAAAAATCATAATGTACTGTATTTGAGATCCTCCTCCTCCATCTCTTGAAATGGTCGGCGCCTCCGTAGCCAGGTGGGCAGAAGACGCAGTGCATAGCACACCGCTTCTTGATTAGACCGGAGTTCGAGCCCGTGACCACCAAATACGGAAAGGTCAGGAATGACCACCACATATCCCCGGAGCAATATGGCCTTAGTTGCCAATGCTCCTAAAAACCAAACCAAACAAAACAAAACTTGAAATGGTCAACGATGATATCCCTTTACCACTACTTTCAATTTGAGTCGGGTGGCTACATAAAGAGTGGTCATAAAAGTACCTAAACTACTCTGTGTGCACAGTAGTTTAGGTAAGTGTGAATGTCGGTGGTTTAAGCTGATAACAGCATAGCCTTCAAACGAAGAACAAACTTTAACTTCATAACGAGTTGCCCTGATACGCATTGCTTTCAAACCCATTTGTGTGTATATATTTACAGTACTGTAGTAGTAGTGGAATTGGCAGATGAAGCTTTTAGAGATAATATTACAATTACAGCACATTTCCAGGTTAATCAGCTATTTAGCAATTGTCCCATCTTTTAAATAAAGACCAGATTATTCTTCCTGCCAATTGAATTTGTTTAAATATAGTGCAATACCTCTGCAACTCATTGTGAAGACAAAGTTTGTTTTGCTGCGAGCAAGAAGACCATGCATTAACTAAGCAATTTAAATCCTGCTGGCTCAAAAAACAAACAAACACATAATAAGGCTAATACTAATAATACATAATCCAGCTGTACTTCTAATTCCGTATAATTTAATGATTATTTTATTTTTATTATCAATTTATTTATTTATTTTATAACCAAATTAATATTATAACTATAATGTCATTTGTCTAATCTCTCTATACATTAAAAAAGTTTTCCTTCTAGTGATATTTATTCGAGCCAATGGGAGAAGAGGGGGAAGCAATTACGTCACTACAAATGCAATTAATTATTGACAAACTATGAACATAACCTTCACCAACCTCGTGCATGTGCTTCGCTGGTGTTCCATTGTAACGTTTTTTGTATATTAATGAATATTGTATATTTGTACAAATAGTTTAGTAATTTGTAAATATTTTAAATATTTGTATAGTTTGTAGTTTAGTTAGTTAAATGAATCCCGCAGTTTGTAGTTTAGTTAAATGTTTTAGCTCTGCTCTTTCGGATGCAACAATATTCCTCATGTATTATTAGTTGTTCAACTATTAGTTGAACAACTAATTATAGTTGTTCAACTATTAGTTGTTGGTGACTCTATTGTCAGGGAAACGGGGAACATGCTATGTAAAAAGGATAGGTGGAACAGGACCAGGGTATGTCTATAATTAGTTGTTGAACAACTAATTATAGTTGTATCAACTATTAGTTGTTGGTGACTCTATTGTCAGGGAAACGGGGAACATGCTATGTAAAAAGGATAGGTGGAACAGGACCAGGGTATGTCTGCCAGGGGCAAAGGTTGATGACGTTGTAGAGCGAATATCATCTTTCAAGGGCACAAAAGGTGATATAGTTGTACACGTTGGCACTAATGATATTAAGAGTAGGAGACCGGCAGAATTACTCAACAAGTACAGGTCACTGTTGAAAAAAAGCCGAGAATTAGGGTTGCATTTGAAAGTGTCTGCAATTCTGCCCAGACACGATAGGAGGGAGTATATGATGAGAGCCTTGTCGATCAATTCGGCCCTGGAAAGATTGTGCAAGGCTCAAGGGGTAGAATTTTTTTCAGCCTGGACTGTACTTGTTAACAGGAGAGACTGCTTCTACAGGGATGGGATACACTTAAATAGAAAGGGTGCAAGAATATTTGCTGATGCTATCGAGGCAGTGTTAGGTGGGTCGGAAAACTGCTAGCTTGGGGGGATACAAAGACTAATAGTTTAACAGTAACCGCAGGCAGAGGTGAAGGTGATTCTTGCACAACTTCTATTAGAATAAGAAGCGACCTGGAGCGAGGGGTGTTGGGGGTTTCAGGGACGGATGGCAGTCATCCTGGAATAGTTGGGTATATGGGATGTGTTAGGGTAACAAGGAATAGGCATAGGAGCATGTATGCTTGCATGTATACCAATGCTAGAAGTATAGTAAATAAATTTGATGAATTTGAAGTGTTGGTCAAGACATCAAAGGCGGATATCGTTGGGATAGCAGAGACGTGGTGTCACAAAGATATAAGGAATGCAGAACTGGAATTTGGGGAGTACAATGTGTACAGAAAGGATAGACAGGACAGAAAGGGAGGAGGTGTTATGCTGTTAATTAAGAAAAACATAAAATCAAAAGAAGTGCATCCAGTTGATATAGATGGACAGTGCACTGTTGAGTCAGTTTGGTGTGACATAAGCACTGCGAAAGCAAAAATAAGAGTAGGAGTGTGTTATAGGCCTAATGACTCGAATGAGTACAATGAACAATTGTACAGAGAAATAGAGTGGGTCAGTAAATCAGAATGTCTTATAATGGGGGATTTTAACTTCCCAGATATTGACTGGAACTTGTGGGTTGGTCACTCACACACTAGTCAGACTTTTGTGGATTTATTGGATGATTGTTTTCTGCAGCAGCATGTTCGAGAGGCAACCAGAGAAAGTAATACTCTTGATCTGGTTATCAGCAGTGATCATTCGTGTATTAAGAATTTGCAGATAAAGGAACCACTAGGTGGCAGTGATCACAGTGTGCTGAAGTGGGATTTACTCAAAGAGGTAACTACCGTCAGGGGTAAAGGAAAGGGTTTTTGCTTCCGTAAAGGGGAGTACAGTGGTCTCAGACAGTTTTTAAATTCTGTACAGTGGGATCAACTGACGATGTTACAAACAGTAAATTCTAAGTGGGAAGCATTCAAGGAATTAATCGTGGAAGCTACTAGACTTTTCATACCGATGAAGAAATATTGTTCAAGGTTTAGGCCTAAATGGTTATCAAATGAACTAATGAGACTCGTGTCAGAGAAGAAAAATGCATGGGATGCATATAAATTATCAGGCGACGCAGAAGCCTGTAACAGATATAAGCTAGTCTGTAATCAGGTCACAAAGGAGGTTCGGCAGGCAAAGGCGGATTACGAGAAATCTTTGGCAAAAGATGCTAAGAAAAACAGCAAGGATTTCTTTACTTATATAAACTCTAAAAGGAAGGGGCTGAATATGATTGGTCCACTTGACATCGATGGTTCGACTGTTGATGATCCTGCTCAGATAGCAAACAAACTGAATGAGTATTTTGCATCTACATTCACACGTGAGGAATTATTACAGTTTGAAAATGGAAGAAGGTTATCAAATTGTAGCAGTGTGCTTAATGATTTTGTAATAACTGAGAGCAAAGTGGAGGAGAAATTGTTGAAGTTAAACATAAGAAAGGCACCTGGGGTGGATGGGATCTATCCAGTTATATTAAAGGAGGCGGCAAAGCAACTAAGCAAACCCTTAGCCATAATTATGAGAGCATCCTTGGATTCAGGGGAGGTTCCCACGGACTGGAGATGTGCAAATGTATCCCCAAGTCACAAAGGAGGTTCGAAGGGTGACACGAGTAATTACAGACCAGTTAGTTTAACTTCTGTTCCGGGTAAAATAATGGAGTCACTGGTTAAAGATGCATTGCAGGATCATCTAGACAAGACTGCAGCAATAATTCAGACACAGCATGGGTTTGTTAAGGGAAAGTCTTGTCTGACAAATTTGATTGGTTATTATGATGTGGTCACAAAGGAACTGGATGCAAAAAATAATTTTGATATCATATACTTGGATTTCAGGAAAGCTTTTGACACTGTTGCGCATGGAAGACTACTGTACAAATTGGAGCAGAATGGTATTAAGGGTAAGTTGCTACAATGGATAAAAGGATGGTTAAGTGGGAGAAGACAGAGGGTGGTAATCAATGGGTGCTGCTCTTCGTGGACTAATGTTATTAGTGGAGTCCCACAGGGTTCGGTGTTGGGTCCACTGTTGTTTTGTATATTTATCAATGATATTGATGAAGGTATATCAGGCTTAATGTCGAAGTTTGCAGATGACACGAAGGTTGGCAGGGTTGTTAATGACAGTAATGGCAGTGTGCTACTGCAACAGGATCTAGATAATTTGGGCAGATGGGCTAAGAAGTGGCAACTGAAGTTTAACCTTGACAAATGCAAAGTACTGCATATGGGTAGAAGTAACCCCAGAGAAACGTACCAACTGTGTGGTACTACACTTAAGGTGGTAGAAAATGAAAAAGACCTGGGAGTAATTGTGCAGTCAGATATGAAGTTTTCTGAGCAATGTAGACAGGCTGCTGGGGCAGGTCATGGGGTTTTGTCAATGATATATAGGAATTTTGCTAGCAGGGAAAAGGAGGTGATTGTCCCTCTGTATAAGGCAATGGTCAGGCCACGCCTTGAGTACTGCGTACAGGTCTGGAGGCCTCATTTTAGGAAGGATGTAGATTTGCTTGAGCGTGTACAGAGAAGAGCAACACGATTGGTGAGGGGAATGAAGGGATCCTCTTACCAAGAGAGGCTTAAGTTCTGCAAATTGCAGTGGCTGGAGACTAGGCACCTGCGCGGTGATCTGATTGAGGTCTATAAGGCCTTGAATGGGTTGAGCACGCTGAATTCTGATGGGATCCTCCCACTTGTTCAGAATACGAACCTACGGGGACATAAGTTCAAATTAAGAAAGGATAGATGTAGAATAGATGTGCGGAAATTTGCCTTTAGCCAGCGGGTGGTTAATTGCTGGAACAAACTTCCATCTGTCGTTGTGGAAGTTGATAGGTTAAATAAATTTAAGGAGGAACTGGACAGGCATTTGGAGGGTATGGTGTGATTTTTTTTTTTTTTTTTTGGCTGATGCTGCATAAGCTCCTACACTTGCTTTCTTGCATCAAGTGCCACTACTACTACTACTACTACTACTACTACTACTACTATTATGAAACCGGATGCAACAATATTCCTCATGCATTATGAAACCCGAAGCAAAAGGCCTTTTCATAAGTGACCTATGTGAACGCAGGTAAATAATTACATTGTGATATTTATTCGACCTTGAAAATGTCGCGCACTACAAATGCATAGGTAGATAATTACATAGGTCATTTCTGATTAGATGTCGATCACAGTTTTTTTTTTTTTGTCTGGCGGCACCGGGGGTCTCCCCCAACTCTGCGTTTTTAGTCAGTGTAGAATACAATACATGTACTCTGCATAAGGCCAGAGTGTGTGCTAGTGTGTGTTTTGTGAAGTGTGGGTTGTGTTGTTACTCTGGCCACTTAGCCTGGGGTGCTGTGGAGAGCCGCTAACAACCCCAGTTTCCGTCGCCGCCACGGGGAGGCGGGCCAGGACACATTAGGAGAGAAGAAAGCTCTGGCGGGGTGAACCTTGCAGTAGCTTAGTCATCCAAGGAGAGCCCCCCAAAAAAAATTATTGGTAAGGAGATAATGGGGATATAGGAAGAGGGTGGGATGAAAGGGGTAGAGAGCAGAGGGACAGTGTTGAGGCACTTGCCTGATTTAAAAGGGGAGACAGTAAGGGTTCAGGTACAGGACGCCCATCTTGGTCCAGAGGGTGGGAGTTGAAATTGGGTGTTGGAGTGAGTCACCAGGCAAAAGGGGGTAAGGAAAGAGACTCAACCACCCCAGGTGGTAGGAATAAAAGAGCATAGGGAAAGAGATTCCTATGGTGGAATGTGCTTTTTGCAGTTCTGCCCCACACTGGACTGGGGGTTACCCTTATGGCCAGTGTCAGCATCCCAGATCATTGTATTACACCTGGGAAACAGTAATATCCCAAAATAACTTATTCACTTGGTGGAGTTCAACTAAACCCAGTACTGGAGGAAAGGGACTTGGGTGCTACGATACGGTCAGACATGAAATTCTCTGAGCATTGTAAACAGGTTGCAAGGAAGGCCCATGGTGTCCTATCGAACTTTTGCAAGTAGAGATAGGGACGTGATATTCCCATTATATAAGGCTTATGTTAGACCACACTTGGAATACTGTGTTCAAGTATGGAGACCGCACTTAAAGAAAGACATCGAGCTTCTTGAAAGGGTGCAAAGACGGGTAACTCGCCTTGTGAGATCGGCAAAAGGGCTTCCTTATGAAGAAAGACTTCGAATATGTGGGTTGCAGAGTTTGGAAACTAGACACCTTAGAGGTGATTTGATTGAGGTGTTTAAGGCTCTGAGAGGCATCAGTAAAATGAATGAGGACGAAATTTTCAAGATTATAAATGATGCTAGAACTAGGGGATATAAATTCAAGCTACGGGGGAAAATGTTTAGATTAGACTGCAGGAAGTTTTATTTTAGCCAGCGAGTTATAAATTACTGGAATAAGTTGCCTTCATGGGTTGTAGAGGCCGACAGTTTGGGGAAATTCAAAGGTCATCTGGATAGTACTTTCGGGTAAGGGAAGCGCATAGGATGATAGGTTTAATTTCCTTTTTTTTATTAATTATTATTATATTTGACAATACGAAATTTTTAGAAATCTTCAAGTACCGTGTTAATAGACTAGAAAAGAATAGCGAAAGCTTAAAAAGCGGTACTCACCTTGAAATTAATCTGCGATGGTTTACTTACGTAGCGTGGTTAATGTTTAAGTTGAATTGTTAAATTGAAAAATTAAAAGGGAGGGAAGTAGGTAAAAGTTGACTGAGTTAAATGGGCTCAAGGAAACAGAAGTGTACACATCCAATCCTTGGTTGTCATCGAAATAAAAGAAAGAAGAATAATTAAAAACTATGTAAGTGAATCCGGTGAAGCCAATAGTCTTTACGAGGACTTTCGTTAGTTAAAGAACGTCTTCAGTTGGCAATGTGTGGGGAGAGAACGCGCATGGTATTTTAAGAATAAAAAATTATACTCTCGTGATGCCTTTTTTGACATGTGGGAACTTTAATCTCGAGAGGTTCCAAATTGGGGATTGATTGAAGGGGAGTTTAGAATTTAGAATTTTGAGGTTAGAGTGGTGCTTGTACCATTCGATAACTAGAGCTTCATATTGAAGTATTCTGTAGCTGGATTTTAGTTTAATGATGGAAATGGCAGAATCGATGCTCTCCCTTACCACAATGAACTAGCAGGACAGTTCCGACGCCTATTTAACAACACTGATATCTCCCTTGTTTTTTCCACCTACAACAAATTAGGATCCTTCTTCAGCACCTATAAAAACACATACAAATATTCTACAAACGACCTTAATAATATTATATACCTCATCAATTGTCAACCAAACTGCAACACATGTTATATCGGAAGTACCACTACCAAATTTGGCTCATCAAAAACATCCAACACCCGTGCATACTACCATTTCCATAGTCTCACGTCTAACCAATCTGTCACAGAACTTACAACTCATGCCCAGACTCACAACCACCCGCTCATCGATTCTGCCATTTCCATCATTAAACTAAAATCCAGCTACAGAATACTTCAATATGAAGCTCTAGTTATCGAATGGTACAAGCACCACTCTAACCTCAAAATTCTAAATTCTAAACTCCCCTTCAATCTTTCCCCAATTTGGAACCTCTCGAGATTAAAGTTCCCACATGTCAAAAAAGGCATCACGAGAGTATAATTTTTTATTCTTAAAATACCATGCGCGTTCTCCCCCCACACATTGCCAACTGAAGACGTTCTTTAACTAACGAAAGTCCTCGTAAAGACTATTGGCTTCACCGGATTCACTTACATAGTTTTTAATTATTCTTCTTTCTTTTATTTCGATGACAACCAAGGATTGGATGTGTACACTTCTGTTTCCTTGAGCCCATTTAACTCAGTCAACTTTTACCTACTTCCCTCCCTTTTAATTTTTCAATTTAACAATTCAACTTAAACATTAACCACGCTACCTAAGTAAACCATCGCAGATTAATTTCAAGGTGAGTACCGCTTTTTAAGCTTTCGCTATTCTTTTCTAGTCTAATTATTATTATTTATTTATTTTTTGTTTTGTTCGGATTTTTTGTTTTTTTTGGCTGGTGCAGCATAAGCGATAGGCTTTCTTGCACCATGCGGCCATTACTAATACTAATACTAATCATGCCAGCTAGGAAAGGCTACAGCATGTTGTCAGCTTAGATAACCATGAGGCCCCTGAAGGCCTGCATAGCCTTCAGTCTGTCCGGTGAAGAGGCTAAGATAGAAAAAAAATTAATAACCACTTTCATTCAATTAACATTCACACAATTTTTATTTTTATAGATTTTTCTTACACTTTCTATTTTCTTTTATATATTAGATTAGATTAGATATCGATCAGTGCGTTTCGACAGGTGTGTCTTTTACGTCGAAAAGATTTGACTTACTCCGTCATACCTCTACATATTACGTAAAAAAACGTGCGCGGGATTGGCGAGCAAAGCAAGCAGGGGGCGGAGTTCCCTAGTTATTAATTTAAAAAAATTCATAGTTTCAATTATTTAATAATTCATATTTAATTGTGTACCTAGAAATACAGAATGGCATATACAGTATTTATTTCGATATTCTTTATGTTGAAGTCATTTTGAATGGTGAATTTGAATGGTGAAAGCTAAGCTTACATGAGCTATTAATGCATAATGCACAGTATGGCCTAAAATGCTGAAGTTCCCCAAAACCTATAATAACTACATGTACATAGCTGACTCTTAAATTCTTACCCCTCCTTCGCGGTTACATTTCTGACAGCATTTATTATTATTATTATTGCTCACAACCACCCAGGACAGCCAACTGGCTAGTACGTCAATACGCTACTAAAAGAATAATAATTACATACAGTATTATTTGTTATTTGGTTTTTTTTTTAGGAGCATTAGCAACTAAGGCCATATTGCTCCGGGATATGCGGTGGTCATTCCCTGACCTTTCCGCAATCTTCGTATTTGGTGGTGACGGGCTCGAACCCCGGTCTACATACAGTATATACAAGTATTATTTGCATTTAATTAAATATAACAACATAAAATAAATTATTAAATCATTATCATACTATCATTAAAAACAAAGATAAAGAATCAAATATATGTTTTTTCCCTTACCTTGTCTGAAGCAGTTTGCGTAATTTCAGATATAATGGGTTGTATAATGTTCTGTTGAAATAGCTAATATATTTATCCTTATTTCATATAAAATATAAAAGATCAAAATTCAAAAGCTTGGCCACACTGCAAATACCGTTATAACTCTAAAATTATCCAATTTATGTCAACATTTGTTCAGCGAATAAGTTTCTTCTTTAACCTTCTTTTCAAAACCTCATTCACAGTGTGAGTATTCCATTTGAAATATTTTATTGTAAAAGAAAAAAAAAAAAACTGCAAATTTGGAAAACATAGGCGAAATGTTTACATAATTATAATATGATAATATAATATTTATTATAATATTCAGCGGCGATATATTTATTTATCTATAAGTAATTCATTATGCGTAATTTAAATTAATGTGTATTAATTTTAGTTGAACGTTATTGTAGCGAGGCTATCATAGCGTTTGCTGGAGACGCTTGGTAGCTGAAGTGTGACTCGTGCAAAATTGGTTGAATGTTGGTGTTAGCTTTAATTTTTTTTTTGTTCACTGCTTTCAATATACGTATTTTTTTTTGGAGGGGAAGAATATTTTAACGCACGAACGTTTTAAAGATAAGGCGTAACAGTAAGTACTTATTTTTTATTTGTATTCATTGTGAGAAAAGAAAGCAAATACTTATTTGCCATTTTGTTTACTTTCAAGTATTCGTTTGGTATGTGGAAATGGGATAGTTCGTTAATTTTGGCATTAAGGATAAGATTATTGCATTCCTTGAAGTGAGCAGACGTTTGCACACTTTATTATGCTGGTAGTATTTCGCCAGTCCGATAGTTTATAGAATTGAGAAAAACCAACTAAAACAATTTATTTTTTTAGAAGGTCATTTTGCTCTTTGGTTATTTAGTACTTCTGAACTTATTATTAGCTATATGGCGCAAGGAAGCCTGAGGTGAGGCTTATGCTGCACCAGCCAAAAAAAAACTTCTGAATTACCCTGAGAGAGAGAGAGAGAGAGAGAGAACAAGAATCAGAAGTAGAAGGGGAATCGCCAAAAAAGAGAAGAATGATGATATCCAGCTCAGGGTGTGCCAAGCCCATACTCACCAGATGTGAACCCTTGGGGTTGTTTTAATTGTATCTGCCTTGACCAGCGCACAAATCTGATAATTTACTACCAGTAAGCTGAATTTATATAGACAAACACACGAAAGGTGTTATATTAGTACTTGTATTCATTAATCTAGAGCCTTATAAACTAAGTCCAAAAACTATAAACTAACTACTGTTTGTAGTTAGTTTATAAGGTTTTCATTTTTTTCATGAACCAGAAGCTGTTAGGTATGGTTTTCCTAGATTTAAAATAAACCAGATTTATTAGTGCAAATTTAAAAATAAGTTATGGAGTTTGAGAATAATGACAGAAGAGAAAACTTTGGAGTTTTTGTTTTTCGTTTACATAGCTGATTAAAAAATATTTCTTTCAAACTTTTTCATAAGAATACAACTCGTAGTAGTCCAGTGCTATTCATTTGAAAAATCAAAAGGCAACACACGCAGGTGGCATATATTATTTTCATCGTTTCATGACCAAAAAGCCTTCTTTTTAGTCCACCGGGAAACGTAAGAAAATATTCTCAACGAGCGCAGATTTTCTATTTCGAGTCATGGTGTAAATATTTTCCTACTCCCCCTCCAACTCTTGAAAAGATAATCATTCTGAAAATATATGCAAACTTGACCAAGAAATATTTAGTACATTGGAATACCGGCAAAGTGAACGGAAACGTTTCAACTAACGTACGAGGAGTAATAATAAATATTAATAACATAATTCTGAAGTATCTTTTCGGTTCGGAAAAAAAAAAAAAAAGTGGTGCTGTCGAATTAAAGGTTGATAGTTTTGGTGGTTTCTGACGTATCTGTTAATTTGGTCGTAGTAAGCCAAGTAATCGATTTTTGTGTCAAAAAGTCTTGTGTTAGGCGTCATTAATTTAATATAAAGATCTTCACTTCAATCCGTTTGCCATTTTTCATTGCGGTTTGTAGTAATTACGACTGTTGCTATGCCTTTCCCGCACTTTATTCTTCCACACAATGAAGAAAAGGCATGGGTTCCATTTTTGTAGAAACTTAAATTTAGGTCCGATAGCAGAGTGGTTAAGTACATTAGCGCTCGCGTTAGATAATTATAACTCTTAAAAATATTATGCCTGTTGCATTGAGTCTTACTTAAATATTATCACTTACACTTTTTGGCATCTCTCATATTGTGGGATTATCTTCACAACTGGATTGTCATGTTTGCAATACCAGGGTGCCTGCCCACCAACCGATGAAAGGCCAAGCCTTGAAATGGTGCTGTCTGGGTGGTGGTGCCTACTGAGAATAAGCAACAGTAGTCTTCTCTATTAGTGAAGCATTACTTCAACGCAGTGCAATACATGGTAACTCGTTGTGAAGGATGAGCACAATATGAGATATAGTTGAAATGATGCCCTTTACACTACTATCGTAGTTTTTTCCTTTAAGAGTTGTCTGTGGTCTTTTTATACCGATATTATATAGTTATTATTTATGTATCATTGTGATATAATGTAAACCCTTCTGGCCTCAGCCATGTCTGAGTATTTGTTTCCAGTCAGTTATATTTGTTGCACCAAGCATCAGCCGGAAAAAAAAAAAAAAAAAACCCTATGCACTTCACTCATTCATGCCCTCCAAGAATTTGTCTAGTTCTTCCTTGAATTTATTCACCTCATCCACTTCCACAACAATAGATGGATGCCTGTTCCAACAATCAGCCACTTGCTGGTTGAAGGCAGGGGCAGCTGGTTGGTAGGCACTGTGGAATTGCAGCATCCCCAGCTTCTTAAATCTAAATATACAGTCAACATAGTTATATGAAGTTTTGTGAAGAACAAGCAATGCAATGAATGTTTTTATTAACAGGTCCTGCATATAGTATACTCGTCCTCTATTTCCAGTAATAAAAAAATATATAAAATAAAATAAATAATTGCTTTATTTAATACAAGTATTAAACAGAGCCCTGGCCATCCAGGCCCAACCATAACCTAAGGACTTTGGTTCATGAGAAAACAATTATTTCCAATAATCATTTCAATAATAAAAGAATAAAATCACAAAATCGTTTTCTACTTTGAAGTTTAACCACAGTTCCACATTTTGCATTTGGTAGTTGAGTAAATGCCTAGTTGGTAGGTTGCCAATAAGCATTTTTTAGAGGTGACAAAACAAGTTAAAGGAACTGTGGAGCAAACAGTACCAATTTGGTCAACAGTGCACCAAACTTGAATGAAAAAGTTATTAATCTATTTTCAATAAATAAAAACCAAAGAATGGATTTTATTTTTAAATAAAATTTCAAGATTGCCGAAGTCTGTTAATGGTAAGTGTCCAGTTAATGTTTTGTGGTATTTTTAACTTGCTTATTACTATCTACGTCTACATGTTTTATAACCAAGGCAATTTAATGTAAATTTAAGAAGCAGCCCCCCCCCCCCCGTACATCAGAGTTGTGAGCCACCACTGGTTGAAGGAAAACTTCCACACATCTATCCTGCAACCAATCTTCCTCAACTTGAATTTATACTTCATCCTGTGTATAGTCTCAGTGAGAAAGAAGGAAGAATGCCATTAACATTCAACTTACTCAATCCATTCAAGGACTTAAACACTTCAATCAGACCACCCTACAAGTGCCTAGTCTCCAGGTGCTGCAATTTACAGAACTGAAGCTTTTTTGGTAAGAGCACCCTTTTGTTCCTTTCACCAATTTGATTACCCTTCTCTGCATCCATTGCAGCAGATATACATCCTTCCCAAAGTGAAGGCTCCATGCCTGTATACAGTACAGGATGCGGCCTAACCATGGCTCTGTCCAAAGGGATAATCACCTCCTTATCCCTGCTAGCAAAGTTTCTGTATATCATTGACAAAACCCTATGACCTGTTCTGGGAGCATGTCTAGTACTGCTCAGAAAATTTCAAATTTAACTGCACGATTACTCCCAGGTCTTTTTCATTTTCCATTATCCTGAGTGTAGTACCATTTAATTCCAAATGGTACTACACTCAGGAATGTATATAAACTTAGAATGTACTACTTAACACCTCATGGCCTTATTTCCTTGGTAATTATTCTGAAAACACTTTCAATTCATTCCTAAAAGATTTTTAAATTGTTCTTGAAATGAAACTCAGAATCAAAACAAAGAGCAAATAAATTCAAAATGGAACATCGAACAGTGAAGTAATGCGGTAATGGGAGTTAATGTCCCTGTAGGTATTATTGTTTCCAGCTCCATGACAAAATGGTCTGTTATCATTCAGAATCCTGGTGGTGTTACCTCCTCAGAGAAATAAGTGTGAGCAGGTTACAAGCTGCTCCTGATACTTATTTGTATGGTGGCCATGAAGAAATATTTAGGCATGCCTTCAAAGCTTAAAAACTGGTTAAAAATATGTTTGATGTATATTTTCATGGTTACATATGTAGGTAAATAACCCTTTACAATTTATAAGTAGGCTTCAGAAAATTTCTTTAAGTTTAGGTGGGCCATGCCATTAAAAAAAAAGGCTGAGAAACACTATACTAGGTGATGGTGGCGATGCTTCAGTTGGACTCAATTATAGGGCGAGAGAGACAGTTTTGCATGACATGAGTGTATCTGTCTTGAGAGGAAGTTTAGTTGCCCACCTTGAAAGCAGAACCTTACAAACAACCTTTGGCATGATGAGATAAACAAAATAACATGGGAATTAGTCATATCAGAGATGATCTGAATTAATATTAGCATTAGTTGAGGCATACGATGCAAGAAAGCAAGCTTATACAGCAGCAGCCAAAAAAAAACAAAACTTCCCATTTCATCCATCCATTCGCTCCAAACGTTTGTGTCCAGTTCTTCCTTGAATTTATTTAAGTAATCAACTTTAACAACAACAGATGGAAGTTTATTTCAGCAATCATTTACCCGCTGGCTACAGGCAAATTTCCGTACATATGTTCTACAACTATCTTTTCTCATTTTCAATTTATGCCACCGCAGGTTCATAATCTGAGCAAGAGGAAGAATCCCATCAGCGTTGATTGAGCCTGCTCAAACCATTCAAGACCTTATACACCTCAATTGGATCACTTTGCAGATGCTGCAATTTGCAGAACTTAAGCCTTTCTTGGTAAGAGCACCCTGTTGTTTCCCTCACCAATCTTGTTATCCTTCTCTGTACTCCTAGCAACTCTACATCTTTCCAAAAATGGGGCATACAGATCTGTATGCAGTACTAAAGGTGTGGCTTGACCATTGCCATATATACAAAGGGATAATCACCTCCTTATTCTTGTTAGCAAAATTCCTGTATATCACTGACAAGGCACCATGACCTGCTCTGGAAGCCAGTCTGCACTGCTCAGAAAATTCATATCTGACTGATCAATTATTTCCAGGTCTTTTTCATTCCCCACTACCTGAGTGTAGGCAGACCGGGCTAGCCGGGTGGGTAAAGTGCTCGCCTGGCAACCCAAAGGTCGCGGGTTCGATTCCTGCCTCGGGCTTGGATCAAAGTACTGCAAAAACCTTGGGAGGTGCATTATGGCCACAAAAGCCTATGCGCCAACAACTACCAAAAAAAAAAAAACCTGAGTGTAGTACCACACAGTTGGTACATTACTCTTGGGTTAATGCTATCCATATGCAGTGCTTTGCATTTGCCGATGTTAAACTTCAGTTGCCACTTCTCAGCCCATCTGCTCAACTTTTCTAGATCCTGTTGCAGTAGTGTACTGTCATTAACAACCCAGCCAGCCTTCTTATCATCTGCAAACTTGGACATTAAGCCTGATATACCTTCATTAATATCATTGATAAATACAGAAAACAACAATGGGCCCAAAACCAAACCACAGGGAACTCCACTAATAATATTAGTCCACGAAGAACAGTGTGCATTGATTACCACCCTCTGTCATCTTCCACTCAAGCATCCCTTTATCCATTGTAGCAACTTGCCCTTAATGCCATACTGCTCCAATTTGTGCAGTAGTCTTCCATCTGCAACAGTATCAAAAGCTTTCCTGAAATCCAAGTGTATGATATCAAAATTATTTTTAGCATCCAATTTCTTTGTGACCACATTATAAGTGTCCAATCAAATTGGTCAAACGAGACTTCTCCTTAAACTCATGCTGGGTATGAATTAATACTGCAGTTTTGTCTACATATATTTACCATAAATCCTGATTCTTAATTGAAAGTTTGGAATTTGTATAATTGGAAGGAGACATAAGCATATATATGCTGTAAAGAAGGATTTATTTAGCATAAAATCCACATTATAAGTTAATTGTCTCCTTCCTTTCTATTATTCATTAATGAGTAGTGAATAATAAAATTTTTATTTGTATTTATAATCTTTAAAATTTACTAGTCAGTCTTTTCTTATTATCTTTTTTTTTTTCCATTCTACATACTAATTCATACTAATCAAAGACTGATATTGATGGATATTTTTATACAGCAATTGCAGATCATGTGTACAGAAAGGATAGGAAGGGAGGGAGTGTTATGATGTTAGTTAAGAAACACAAAATCTAACAAAGTACAGCCAGCTGACATGGGTGGATAGTGCAATGTTTAGTCAGTTTGGTGTGACATAAGCACTGGAAAAATAAAAATGAGATTAGGGGTGTGTTATAGGCCTAATGACTCTGATGAGTACAACAAACAATTGTGCAGAGAAATAGAATGAACCAGTAAATCAGTATGTCTTATAATGGGGGAATTTTAACTTCCCAGATATTGACTGGAACTGTTGGTTGGTTGGTCACGTACACCATAGCAAGACTTTTTTTGAGAGGCAACCACGGATAGTAATACTCCTCTGATTATCAGCAATGATTATTCATGCATTAAGAATTTGCAGATAAAGGAACCACTAGGTGGCAGTGATCACAGTGCTAATGTCAGATTTACTTAAAGATGTAACTACTATCAAGGGTAAAGGGAAGGGTTTTTGCTTTCATAAAGGTGACTCTCACAGTTTTTAAATTCTATACAGTGGGACCAACTGACAGTGTTACCAACAGCAAATTATAAATGGGAAGCATTCATAGAATTAATCTTGGAAGCTACTAGGCTTTTCATACCAACTAGAAATACTGTTCAAGGTTTAGGCCTGGATGTCAGATGAACTATGAGGCTTGTGGCAGAGAAGGAAAATGCATGGGATGCATATAAATTAGGTGACATAGAAGCCTGTGGTAGATATAAGCTAATCTGTAATCAAGTCACAAAGGAGATTAGGCAAGCGAAGGCAGATTACGAGAAATCTTTGGCAAAGGATGCAAAGAAAAACAGCAAAGACTTCTTTACTTGTGTAAACCCAAGAACGAAGGCCATGAATCAGATTGGTCCACTTGATGTCGATGGTTTGACTGTTAATGATCAAGCTCAGAGAGCTGACAAACTGAATGAGTCTTTTGCATCTACATTCACATATGTGGAATTCGGTAGGAAAGTGGAGGACAGAAGCTTATTAAACTAACAGAGAGTAAATGATTTTGTGATAATAGAGAACAAAGTGGAGGAGAAATTGTTGAAGATAAACATAAGAAAGGCACCTGGGGTGGATGTGATCTGCCCAGTTATATTAAAGGTCAGAAAGTAAGTAAGCAAACCCTTAGCCATAATTATGAGTGTCCTTGGATTCAGGAGAGGTCCCCATGGACTAGATATGTGCAAATGTATTCCTAATTGACAAAGGGTGATCAAAAGGGTGACAAGTAATTACAGACCTGTTAGTTTAACTTCTGTTTAGGGGAAAATAATGGTGAGACTGGTTAAAGAAGCATTGCAGGATCATCCTCCTTTACAAATACATGGAGTAAGGTTAAAAAAAAAAACTATTATGTGAACTTGGTAACTTTCAGAATTGTGTAATTGAAATAGTAAAAAAACAGAATCAGTCGTATATAATTGACCATGCACTTATATAAAACTCCATCCACAATTTAACAGAGAATGAGATTTGGAAGAATACTTACATATTGATCATTAGGAACATTTTTATCAAGTAGTAATTTTAATGGATGCTAACTTAAGCTGCTAGAAATGAAAACTAATAAGTTAAAATATGAACGTATTACAATTTTATTAAATATGACTTTAGAAACAAAATGGTATAAGTGGTATGGTACAAACAAAGAGCAAGTGGTATATAAGATATTACTAGCAAAAATTTGTATTATGACATATTTTCAAACATAATGCTAAAGTAAATAAGTGGTCCTATTTGGTACACAAGTGCAGACCACAATAAAATAAATTTTATGAAAAAATTACCAAATTAAAATTTTATAAAATAAAAAAGCTCTTTCTAGTAGTGTTATTTTGCAATATGAAAAAACTGCAAGGCAAAAAAAAATAATAATTTTATTGCTTGTGCACATTCAAAAACACATCAAGCAATGCAAGAAAAGCTATGGATAAATAATGAAATTAAGCAACATAGCAATTTAACAACAGTTTTCATTCATTAAATATAAAAATATCTCCACCAAATTAGAATGTAATAAGGAAAATAAATGGCTTAGAAACATCAGAAACAGAGAAGAAAAACACCCTAAGTATAATTACTACAAACATTTTTTTTTCTGCTAAAGAACAGGCAGTAAAACAATACAATATAAAAAATCAAGGGAAAGAAATATAAATAAATTTTGTACATATTTTTGAAAAGTGAAAATAATTCCAGTAATAATTATAATAATAGACTGATTTGGAATATATTATGAAAAAATACAATTTTTTTGTTTTGTTTATGCCAGTGTCCACTGAACAAGATATCAAAAGCATAATTACAAATTACATATAAATGAAACTGTGAAACTATATGAAATAAATGAAAATCAATGAAATTTTGTAGAAATACTTGTAATGTTAATTTTTAAAAAGTGATAGATACTAGTCAATCTTCTGATTATTTTCAGAATGCTAAAATTATATCTATTCATAAATATGTATGTATATAAAGATTACAGATTTGAACTTTGACCATCGCGTGTGTGCGTGTGTGTGTGTGCGTGTGTGTGTGTGTGTGTGTGTGTGTGTGTGTGTGAGATGTATACTTCATCAAATAAAATATTTGAATCATATGAAAAATCTAATTTTTAAGTAAAAATTTACATACAAATTATAAAATTAAATATAGTTATTAGCTTAAAACAAAAAAGCTTAGATTTGAAAACAGCCTTAATCTGATAAATCATATTTTGAAAAGAAAGACAGTGGCAATTTAGAGGTGAATATTGCCAATCTATACGAAACAAAGAAAAAAAACTTCACTAAAAGATATTCTACTATGTAAAAATATTATAAGTAAAAAACAATACTAATTACCACTGTTAAATATTCAAAAATATCCTTGTATGCAGATTAAATTATAATTTATAATATCGGTTTTAATTTCAGAAAATAAAGGTAGAAAAATAATTGCAAGGATATTTATATTAAAATTCAAAATAAATTCATAATAACAAGCTCCTTAAACAGAGAGCAATGGCAATATGACCAATCGAAACGTTTCCTGGAGACTTTCCAAAAATAAAAACCATTCTTATGAAAAGTTCACACCATATGAATATAAGAGAACTAGACTATCAATGTGAATATACTGCACTATAAAATGTAACAGAGTAATATTATCTAGAGCTACATATTGATTAACTTTTAATTGACTGCAGCAAATGGTCTAAAATCAGGGGCAGTCCCAGGTATGGCTATAGCCCTTCCCCTATGTCATATTAAAAAGACCTGGGGGTAATTGTGCAGTTAGATATAAAGTTTTCTGAGCAGTGCAGACAGCCTGCAAGGGTAGCTCATGGTGTGTTGTCAATGATATATAGGAATTTTGCTAGCAGGGATAAGGAGGTGATTATCTCTTTGTATAAGGTAAAAGTCTGGAGGCCTCATTTTAGCAAGGATGTAGAGCTGCTGGAATGAGTACAGAGAAGGGCAACGAGATTATTGAGTGGAGAAAAGGGTTGCTGTTACCAAGAAAGGCTTAAGTTCTGCAAATAGCAGTGTTTAGAGACTAGGCACCTGCATGGTGATTTGATTGAGATGTATAAGGCCTTGAATTGTTTCAGCAAGCTCATTGCCAATGGGATTCTTCCTCTTGCCCGGATTAATTGCTTGAGGGAACATAAATTCAAATTGAGGAAAGACAGTTGTAGAATAGAAGTGTGGAAATTTGCCTTAGCCAGCAGATGGTTGATTGCTGGAACAAACTTCCATCTATTGTTGTGGAAGTTGACAGCTTAAATAAATTCATGGCAGAACTAGATAAGCATTTGGAGGAGTGAATGGATGAGTGAAATGGGAAGGGTCTTTTTTTTTTTTTTTTGGCTGATGCTGTATAAGCTTGCTTTATTGCATGTGTGCCTCTACTAATGCTAATGCAGATATTTTTACATCATCATTAAAGCTTAATGATTCACCAGAATACTGCTTTAGCCCACCTCCATTAGAAAATCCTGGGACTAGCTCTGTCTACAATAAAATGAGACAGTTCATTTTTACATTTTACTTATTCAGCATACTACCTTTACAGATTACGCTTAATGTATTTCCCTTTTGTGAACTCAGTAATAAAGTATAGAGTAAATTGTTGCCCTAAAGAAAACAAATATGCAGCACTCTTAAAAGAAGATATAAACTACTTATGGGTAACAATTAACGGACTACCAAAAAAAAATTTTTTATTTTTATTTTGAGATATTGTGTATACTCCAGCATACATAATATCTCAAAATAAAAAATACATATATACAAATAAAAATTCTAATACATACACTGTATTAGAACTTTTAGTAGTTAACTTGTACACATAAATTATACAAGAACAGAGCAAAATAAGAAAGTACAATTTGAATACAAATGTAATAAACTTAAAAATCCAAAATAAGTATAATAAATGTGTAGAATAATATAGGAATTAAATTTTAAACATTATGGCCAACAAATTACTTAAAAATCAGCTAGATTAAAATTTTAAAGGGTGAAAATCTCAACGAAAAGGTGATTATTAAAAATATAAATACTTATATAAAGAATCACCATATATTACATGTCTTACCCTTATATGTATTTAATAATGCTGAGTACTGAGGACAAATGCAAATTTATTACTAGGCTCAAAAGGCACTCAACAAGAACTTCATTCAGGTGAAGTCCCTAGACTCTAAAGATGTTATTTTTATATACATATATGTAAAATTAAACAAAAGTTTAAGATATAAAGTAAAGGCAGGTAAGGATATGTGGAATAAAGTTATGTAAAGTAGATTTAACAGAGTTCCACCAAACTAACAATTAAACATTTCTGTATACAATGTGTATATATACAATAATTTTCTTGTGTGCTGTCTCTTGGGCTAGCCGTTGTTCTGTTAGTAAGCTACCAAATTATTGATGATATATCTTTTTTTCACAATGTGGTGTATTGGTCTTCCTTTCAGTCCTGTGGGTACTGGTAGGTAGCAATCAGAAACAGATAGCTTCTGCTAATTATTATTGTGCTGTATTGAATTGTGCTCTCACTTGATAATGTACTATTCAATGTATCCATTTACTAATAATTGACAATAATTTTATGTGTATATAATTTTTTTTATTGTTTTTTAGGGCATTCTCTTTGGTTTTAGCTTATGCACTCTTACCATTTGCCCACTGTTTTTAGTTAATTGGCTTACTTCCTTTGCTCCTTCTACAACTTCAATTCGTTGGGCTCGAACACATATTGGCATTCTCAGCCTAAAGTCTTCTCTCTAAACACATGCATAGACTTACATATGCCTTACATATCATTATCTAATTATATATTCTTATGTACTAGGCTTTTTTTACTGCTGGAAAGGCATTCTGGAAGCTAAAAAGAAATAAAAAAAATCATATAATTAAATGTAAAAATATTTATTTTAAAATAATTATTTATTATTATTAATGCCGTTAGGGCATTTTTACTAATGCCATTGTCACCATAATTTTCAAAAAGTTTTCCTAGGGGAACTACCTTAGCATTCCAAATGTTTATTTTAGGGAATACTCATATTCTGAGAGCCTGTGAGAAGTGTCTGTTTATTTAATATGCAAGGAATTAAAAAATTGCTCACGTATTAAAATTTATAAATACTGATTTCACAGATTTCTATTTTATTCATTATGATTTTTCCAGTACTACTAATAACAG